>NC_025704.1:28390078-28415618 GCF_000633955.1 Camelina sativa | reverse complement strand
AATCTATGGAAGGTTGGAAAAGATGATCCAAGGAGAGTGAAACATGCTTTGAAAGTAGGAGTTTCATTGACACTTGTTTCCTTATTGTATCTCATGGAGCCTCTCTTCAAAGGCATTGGAAACAGTGCTATTTGGGCAGTCATGACCGTCGTGGTCGTCCTCGAGTTCTCTGTAGGTAAATTATAAGTCAAAACACTTAAGATTAAAATTTTACTTATTTTTGGTTTTTTATTTTTATGTACAAATGCATGAACAATTTGTGGTGGCATGGTAATATATGGATCTAGGGTAAAAACCGCAAACCCGATTCCATGTGTAAACACTATATATGCGTGGATTGTTTGATCATTTGAAATTTGGTCTCAATGCTTTATCCATGGTGGACTTTCGAGAAACTACTCATCATCCATGGACTTGATTATCTCCGGGATTACTTACTCTAGCCTTTCAATGAAACCTAGTGCTATACCTTAAACCAAAAACATCAATATAGATAATTTACTCATAAGCTATAGTGAGTATTGTTTGAATATCTTGTGCAAGATAATATGGTTTTAATGATGTAAATGGTGTTTAATTCATTCAGGTGCAACGTTGTGCAAAGGGCTTAATAGAGGACTAGGGACACTGATTGCAGGATCTTTGGCATTTTTCATTGAATTTGTCGTTAATGATTCCGGCAAGGTTTTCCGAGCTATTTTCATTGGCGCTTCAGTTTTCATAGTTGGTATGTACTTAGATATTTATTTATCAGTTTATCACTCTCTTAATTATTTTCACAATCAACCCACGTTGTATATATTAATTAAACTATTAATTACATAGATCCAAACAAATGAATAATTTTCAAAACTTATTAAACTATCACTCTCTACATTTGTCTCGACAGTTAATATTTGTACTATTAATTATACTTTTTCTTTTATGTAACAGGAGCCTTGATAACATATTTGAGATTTATTCCATACATAAAAAAGAACTACGACTACGGCATGCTTATATTTCTCTTGACGTTCAATCTAATAACAGTGTCGAGTTATAGAGTTGATACTGTGATTAAGATTGCACATGAGAGATTCTATACTATAGCCATGGGTGTTGGTATTTGCCTCCTCATGAGCCTTTTGGTTTTTCCTATATGGTCTGGTGAGGACCTTCACAAATCCACCGCCGCTAAGTTGCAAGGCCTCTCTTCTTCCATCGAAGGTACGTACTTCAGTATCATAGATTCAAAATAGTTTGTCCACACGGCTGTGGTCTAGTAGTAGGAAAGAATTAGAGAAAAGATGAAAGGAACTAACCTATGTTCAATCTACTCGGATCAACCGGAGTGGATCAGTATATGCAAGAAAATGGAAAACTTAGCAATTCAGAGTTTTTTTGTTTGAGTCAAGAAACATAACAAATTATGAGATTTTGCTTAAGACCATATTTTTGTATTTGGTAATGATACTCAGATGTTTTTTTTTGTGTGCAAATTTCTAACTTTGATCTAATTAATTAATTAAGCTGATAAATACGGTAATTTTTATTAGCATGTGTGAATGAGTACTTTGAGGAGGAGGAGAAAGAGAACGAAACATCAGATTTGTCAGAAGACACGATCTATAACGGATATAAGACTGTTTTAGATTCCAAATCCACCGATGAAGCACTCGTAAGTTATCTAGCTATCAAACGATCGAACATTCTTCCAACACTCCAAAAACAAAACTTTGAATGTATGTCAACATGTGTGTGGTGTATAGGCGATGTATGCAAGTTGGGAACCAAGACACACAAGACATTGCCATAGATATCCATGGAAACATTATGTCAAAATTGGATCTGTTCTTCGTCAGTTTGGTTACACTGTTGTTGCTCTTCATGGTTGCTTAAAAACCGAAATTCAGGTAACTTTATTTTTTATTTTATTTTATTTTGATACTAAGTATAAATGAATTATTGAATAACTATATATATATGAGTACATAAATTATAACCTATAGTTTAGTTAATATTGATATATATAATTTTTTAATGTTAATTTTTAAAGACTCCGAGGCCTCTTCGTGGACTCTTCAAGGATCCTTGCGTAAGACTAGCCGGAGAAATCTGCAAGGTTTTGTCGGAACTCGCTGCAAGCATTCGAAACCGACGTCACTGTTCACCGGAGATTCTCTCCGACAGTCTTCAAGTGGCATTACAAGATCTCAACATAGCCATTAAATCACAACCTAAACTCTTCCTCGGCTCTGACCAAAATGGCAGTGTTTCTCAAGGCAATAGCGGTAGACATACCACAAACGTTTCAAAACACATCAATAAAGACACAAACGACGCCGCTTCGCATCAAACTGGAACACGTCTTGACCAAAACACTGGAACGCCACGGGGCGAACGCATGTCCCGTTTTGGACCAAACGTTTCGTTTTCTAGATTGAGAGCTGATACGTTAGAACGGAGATCTGCGGCCGCGACTAGCCAAAGAAAGATACTGAGACAACAGTTGAGTATGATTGTGGTGATGACGAGTCTTGAATTCTCTGAGGCGTTACCGTTTGCCGCGTTTGCATCAATTCTAGTGGAAATGGTTGCGAGGCTTGACAATGTGATTGATGAAGTAGAGGAGCTAGGAACGATCGCCTGCTTTAAGGAGTATGATAACAGCGTTGATAAGAAGGATGTGGAGGTTCGGGTCGAGAAGCCATCTGATCTAGTGGTTGGCATAGAGTGAAAGTGCGGTTGCGAGCAGTTTTGATTTGGACCATGGATGCATGTCCATAATCTCTCTATAAAAACTCTTTTTACTTAGGTGGCTAGCTACTACACCAATATTGAGCTACATATTCCCGATTATAGTATATGATTAGATTTAAGAAGTTAAGATCGAACCAACCGGTATAATGAGGTTTGGCTTTTTCTGGTTTTATTTATTTTGGTTTAGTTTTGATGTGTTTGATTGATTCTCATTTTTGTAATGATGAGAATTGATATTTTCGGTATATGTAACATGAGGTGGTGATTTCCAAGGGTTCACTAAAAAAAAAGCTTATGCGTATATATTTCTTCTATATCTTGTGAAAGTCATAGAAATCAATGAAAAACAATAGGTAAAACACTAATACCAGCTAGCTTGTACTCCACTGAAATGCTTTATAGACCCACTTAATTTGTTTTTTCTCAACGCTTACAATACTTTACCTTCTATTTATAAATATACACATAAATAATGTAGCATTGAAAGGAAAATAATATATCATATAAATCTATAAGCTTCTGAACCAACTAATGAAAAAGATGTAACCTTTTGGGGGTTTCTTAGATATTTTTAGCATGACCCAGCTTCACATTTTCTCTTTTTACATAATTTCAATTTTAAACAAAAATTTATATAGCATGTTATATGGTCCCCCTGTAACCTTTTTGTATTAAGTGAATCATTGATCCCACAGAGAAAAAGAGTTTCAAAAATTATATCTAAGGGGACTTTTCCCTTCTATTATATATAGTTATAGACTAGATTTAAAATGGATAAAGATATATTCATGTAAACAAATCTCCTTTTTAAATAGTTTTATGAAATTTCTAGTTTTTTTCCAACAAAAAAGTTTGTAAAAATATATAAAAAATTTAATAGATATATCGTTTTAATATATATATATATATATATGTCAGATAAATAGTAATAAGATATAGCAAATAAGTAGAATGATTCAATAAGGAAAGCATTTTAGTAGAAAAAGTTTCCAAAAAATTATAACAAAACACTAAAATTTTTAACTTAGTAGATTAACATAGTAATAATAAAATAAAATAAAAGCAGAACGTAAAAGTAATATATATAGAGGTTATACATGTCAAAAAAAAAAGGTTCAACAGTGTTTCCAATTAATCATTGTAGAAGAGAAATGAAAGCATCATTACTGTCCATTCATTTTGCGACAAATTGACGTCCATCAATTTATTTTTCTATGTCGACTGCGTATTCATCAGTTAAACACCGATTTCACTGGAGAAATTCCATTTGTAAAAATATAGCTATTTTTCAAATGGAGGGACCGTCCAAATCTTAAAAGAATAAAATGTTTCCATCATCAGAAGATATATAGTCCGACTGTAAACATTTGAAGGTTTGGAATTTGTCTAGAAACCGATACAAATATTTGATGACATATATATAGATATAACTTATAATTAAAACAGATAAGAAAAAAGATATATAGACATTATGTTACGTTTGAGTGACAAAAAAAAAAAAAAAAAAAANTATGTTACGTTTTATCGGTAAAGAATGAAATAGTGCAAATCAGTTATATATTATTTTAGGTTTTATCATATTTTCGATGTGTTATTCTTAACACATTTTTGTTTAAGATGATGATTTTTTCGTTCCATCTCTAATTAAATTTCACTAGCTCAGAATCAGAAAATAAACCATATTTTTAAAACTAGTTAGCAATTAATTATAAATACATAATACTTATATATTATTTGAGGTTTTATCATACTTACAATGCATGCGCATGATTCTGCACTACAAGATTAAAATAATGAAATGAAAAATTAATCAACGGAATACATATGAAGGAAATATAAATCTATCAAATATGGATGATATTGTGAAAATATTTTTTCCACTTATTTTTCCTTTGGTAATATATATAGTAGAGAAATAAAATAAATTTATATTTGTTCATAACTCATTTTTAGCGGAAATGATGAACTTTGATTTGTAATTGTTTTCTATGTAAGTGATATTAAAAATGAAAGGAATATGAATTTTTCGTTCCACCCAATTATGTAATTATATTGTATAACCCATCAGCATCCCAAATATAATAGTTGTATGGTATGTCGGTGATATTTTCTTCCATAATTTTAATTGGGTTTCCTTTTTTTTCTTTTTTTTGTCAAACAAAGTTTTGTTGGGGTTTTTTTTTTAATAAACAACATAAAGTTTTATTGGTTGTAAACATCTTTTGCCATTTAAAACGCATTCTAATCTCTCATCATCTTTGTAGTTTGTACGGTACGAACAAGATATTGCTTTCTTATCCTTATAAAGTAACTATGTGAAGCACATGATCGTACAGGGAACATGAAATTTTTATAGTTTTATATATGGTGTTGTGTTCACAAATTATTAACAGTTTAACACATATTATGAACTATACTAAAATTATGGATATTAAAGAACAACAAAACTTAGCCCTTTAAAAAGTTGAAAAATAATTAAATATATTATTTAAATAAAAAACTAAACTTATGGTCAGACTCTCTCATAGTTCACCCACTATTCTATATACATATAGCTAGCGTACAAGAAAACGAAAACTTTTCCACATGTAAGATAATTTCACTAGGATAAATCAATAAAAGATTATATATATTCTTTCATTGAAAGTAAACAACAAAAGATAGAACTAGCTAGAAAGATATCAAAGAAAAATAATAATGAGGAACAAGGTCGAAGCACGGAGCATGGAGATTTCCATGGAAGAAGAAAGTTGTAGATCGAAGAGGAAGAAGGTTCTAAACCTTCCAAAGAAGATGAAGAAGATTCTCAAGAATCTATGGATTGTCGGAAAAGAAGATCCGAGGAGAGTGATACATGCTTTGAAAGTAGGAATCGCCTTAACACTCGTGTCATTGTTGTATCTCATGGAACCTATCTTCGAAGGTGTTGGAAAAAATGCACTTTGGGCAGTCATGACCGTCGTTGTCGTTCTTGAGTTCTCTGCCGGTAAGTATAATCAACTATAGTTTGCATTTTTCGTTTGTGATCTTATCTTAATCTACAGGAACAAAGAGATTGATTGAGAAAGATATTGTGGTTTTATTCTAAAATCGTGTGATTAGACCCGCGTATGAACAATAATTTGCACTTTTATCTATAATATAATCTCATCTTATCTTGATTTACTATTATCTATCTATTCAACGCTACAAACTCTAAAAACTCATCTAATCTTGATTTACTATTTTATCTAGACAACTTTAAAAACTTACCAATGATATTCTATACTAAAAGTCTAAAATGATGAATTCGGGATATTCGTATAACGGTAAAACACCCCTCAACTTGGAGCATATGGGTTACAAATGTGTACTTTGACGATTTTTAATATATATTTTTAAACTGATGAGTTTAAATTGGAAAAACTATATATAATTTCTGGGTGATTTATTTGTGGGGGACTAAGAATCAATTAAATAAGCGGATATTGGATCGGCTGGAAAAAGAAAAAAAAAAAAAAAAACTTTTTTAGCAGATTGCATTTTTTTTGTTGAAAAAGATTAGCGGATTGTTTTGTTGTTTAGCTAATTACGTATTGTGCAAAATATCCAGCCACATGCATGGTCTTCAATTGATAATGGTATAATATAATTCCAGGTGCAACATTACGCAAAGGATTAAACAGAGGATTAGGGACACTAGTAGCAGGATCTTTGGCATTTTTCATTGAGTGGGTTGCTATTCATTCCGGTAAAATCCTCGGTGGTATCTTTATTGGCACCGCTGTTTTCGTCATCGGTACGTATTTTGATATTATTAATCAATGAATTAATTTCCAAAACTTAAATATATATATTAATCATGTTGTATATTTATATATATGTGTAACAGGATCGATGATAACATACATGAGATTTATTCCGTACATAAAGAAACACTACGATTATGGTATGCTTGTGTTCCTTTTGACGTTTAATCTAATCACGGTATCCAGCTACCGAGTCGATACTGTGATTAAGATCGCACATGCGAGATTATATACCATTGGTATAGGTATCGCCATTTGCCTCTTCATGAGCCTTTTGGTTTTTCCGATATGGTCTGGCGATGACCTTCATAAATCCACCTTTACGAAGCTCCAAGGCCTCTCTCGTTGTATTGAAGGTACACATTCCTTAAACCAAAACATGTCACACCTTAAGTACATAATATAACTATTGTTTTTTACTCTATACGTAGCATGTGTGAGTGAGTATTTTGAGAACAAGGAGAAAGACAAAGAAACATCAGATTCTGAATCTGATGATGAAGAATTAATCTACAAAGGGTATAAGACTGTTTTGGATTCTAAATCCGCCGATGAGGCTCTCGTATGTCATCTTGAATCAAATCTTATTTCGAATCCGACTATATTAATTAATGATTGACATATCGTAATCTTTGTAAGCATAAATTACATATTGACATTTACATATAGGCAATGTATGCAAGTTGGGAGCTAAGACACACAAGGCTTTGCCATAGGTTTCCATCTCAACAATATATGAAAGTTGGATCCGTTCTTCGCAAGTTTAGTTACACTGTTGTTGCTCTTCACGGTTGCTTACAAACCGAGATTCAGGTAAATCTTTTAACTTTAAAAAATGTTATTACATATATGAATTATATAACATATACTCCCTCCGTTTCATAATATAGGATGTTTAGAGAAGTGTTTTTGTTTCATAATATAGGATGTTTCCAATTTTCTATGCAACTTTTAGATTAAATCTATATTTTATATTATGCAGTCTTATTTCTGATTGGTTAAGCTGTTTAAAAGTAACTTTTTCTTAATATGTGTGTTTTAACTAAAACATCCTATATTTTGAAACGGAGGAAGTAGTTTAGTATTTGACTCTGTTTATGTTACATTTTTTTCAAGACTCCAAGGTCTATTCGTATCCTCTTCAAAGATCCTTGTGTTAGACTAGCCGGAGAAATCTGCAAAGTCTTGTCTGAGCTCTCCGAAAGCATCCGAGACAGACGTCATTGCTCGCCAGAGATTCTCTCCGACAGTCTCGAAGCGGCACTAAAAGATCTCAACACTACAATCAAGTCACAGCCTAAGCTCTTNTGTTTCATAATATAGGATGTTTCTAATTTTCTATGCAACTTTTAGATTAAATCTATATTTTATATTATGCAGTCTTATTTCTGATTGGTTAAGCTGTTTAAAAGTAACTTTTTCTTAATATGTGTGTTTTAACTAAAACATCCTATATTTTGAAACGGAGGAAGTAGTTTAGTATTTGACTCTGTTTATGTTACATTTTTTTCAAGACTCCAAGGTCTATTCGTATCCTCTTCAAAGATCCTTGTGTTAGACTAGCCGGAGAAATCTGCAAAGTCTTGTCTGAACTCTCCGAAAGCATCCGAGACCGACGTCATTGCTCGCCGGAGATTCTCTCCGACAGTCTCGAAGCGGCACTAAAAGATCTCAACACTACAATCAAGTCACAGCCTAAGCTCTTTTTAGGCTCTAATCTCCACGGTGACATCACCAACAAACATCTAAACGGCGACGTTTCGTATTACAACGATACTAACTCAAACGACATCGTTTCGTATCACAAGGATAATAACTCAAACGGGTGCGTTTTGGGACAGACTGTAGAACAGAACGACACCGTATCTCCGCTTCCATTAAGCGTCGTTTCACTCTCTAGCTTGAGATCGGTGAAGAAATCGGCGGCGGCGATCGGAGAGAAGAGGAGACTGAGGAAACAGTTGAGCAAATCGCGGTTATGAAGAGTTTGGAGTTTTCGGAAGCGTTACCGTTTGCTGCGTTTGCGTCGCTTCTCGTGGAGATGGTAGCCAGGCTTTATACTGTGATTGATGAGGTTGAGGAACTGGGGTCTGGGTACAATCGCCTGTTTCAAGGAGTATGATAAGACTGTGGATGTGCGAGTTGAGAAACCGGTTGATCTAGTGGTTGGAGATTAAATTGATCGTGTTACGATACGGTTTATTTTATTTTGTTTGGTACGGTAGATATTGATTTGGTTTCTCTCGGTTCTTTTATGTGATTCGGTTCTCTTTTGCGATTGAATTTGGGTTTTTATTTCGGAATTTTGTAACATGAGGTGGTAATTGAAGAGTTACATTGGTTAAGAAAAAAAAATTGAACACGTTTTTACTTGGTACCTTTTGCCCTAAACCAAACAAAATTTGTAAGAAAAAAAAAAGGAAAAGAAAGAGGGCCCAACCGGGTTCGAACCGGTGACCTATTGATCTGCAGTCAATTGCTCTACCACTGAGCTATGGACCCAAGTTGTTAAATGCTCACAAAGGTTTTTATAAATCCCCTAACATATTGAGAAAATTACATTACATTCAAATAACAAAACTAGAAAAAGAAATTACAGTATAAAGCCCATCCAATTAGTGAAAAGATGCATATTTTTTGGGAAATTATTCTTCATTTAATTAATTAATATCCTATATTTTCAGTTTTGCTCCTTTATAGTTAGATTCATTTTTTTTTATCATATTGTTTTTTCTTCTTCTATATTACACAAAAATTACATATAGCTTGTAGGTGTTTTATACTTATGGTTCCCCATTTTTCCTTTTGTAAAAATTTTGTTTTCTACAAATTAAAAAATAATTGTTACCAAATTATCACTTCCAGAATAGTTTTTTTTAAAAGGTTATTTTAATGATGTCACATTAACGATGTCACAAAAGATGTTATAATAGTGTGGTCCAATTAATCATTGTAATAGAGAAATGACAGATCGTATAAAGATGATAGTAGTGCATAATCCTAATGAGATTTTTAAAAGAATCCATAGTGAATATAGAATACAGCTTCGTATACTAATGAATATTTTACATCAAATGTGTAATCCATAGACATTTTCATTAGTATACGAACCATGTTTGAAGCTATGTAACAATCATTGAATAGCTTCTCCAAACAAGATCGAAGGCCACGTCCGGACCCTATGAAAAGGATGAACTTTTGAAGTTGTATGGCAAAAAAGTTGATCATAACGACCCAAATCTGTACTTATGTAATTCAGATTCTGAAAACAAATGATATAAATATTAAAAAAAAATAGAAAAAATGAAATGATGTCAAAAAATGAATTTATTAGACAGAGTTAAAATAACTGAATTGATAGTTATTAACTCATTTTCAATCACTTTCAAGTCGAAGACAGAATTATGGAACATATCAGCAAACATATTCAAAGCAAGATCAAAGTGTTCATGATCAACTTGCATTGAAAATACTGAATGGTCCAATTTAGTTTCTCCATATACCTCACTATTATGTCTATTATCTCTGTGGACATAATCACTGAACTAAAAAAGAATGTTATTTGCATAAAAATTTCAATTTTTTTTTAAAAATTAATCAATGATTTTTTAAATATATTGCATAATTAATTTCAAAAAAAAAATTAATGACAACTCTTATTAGTTATTACATCAATGATTTTTTAAAGAAAAATCAAAAGAATATTTCTTAATTAGTTGATAAATGGTATCAAACTTATTAGAAATTATTAACAAAAGCAGTATGTAAACAATGTTCCTTCACATTGGCTTATTTAAGCTGATCAATTAAAGTTGTTGACAAAAAAAATCATTGAATATGTGTTTTGATAAAGAAATGTTTTTGAAATTAATTATGCAATAGGTTGTTAATGTGTGGTTGTGTGGTTGAAAAAAAAAATCATTGAATATGTGTTTTGATTAAGAAATGTTTTTGAAATTAATTATGCAATAGGTTGATAAATCATTGATTTCGTATGTTAAGAAAAGTTTTTTTGTAATTGTTTTATCCAAATAATATTATTTTGTTTAAAAAATCGATGTAATAATTTATAAGAGCTGTAATTATAAATTTTCATTGAACTTAATTATGAAATAGATTTATAAAATTATTGATTTCATGATTTAAAAGATGGTTAAAAAACAATTTTACCCAAATAAAATTATTTGGTCAAGAAAATAATATTAATTTTGTCAAGAGTAATCTCCATAATTATAATATGCCTTGTCAGCGTTCTAATCATACACCATCATCGTCTACGTCATTATTTTTGACAGTTGACTAATAGTTAAATTAATCAATGGTGATTTTGACACCATTAATAAAAGTTCAGGTAGTTTATTTGAATTTTGTTAATAATTCATGTTAAAAAATACATTGTCTTATTGTTTAGGTAGAAAAATACAAGATCATTGTTTAGGTAGAAAAATACAAGAATCATTCATGTTAATAATTCTACAAATTAAAGGATCATTGTGATCAACTTATCACTTCCAGAAAAGTTTTTTTAAAAGGTTATTTTAATGATGTCACAAAAGATGTTATAATAGTGTGGTCCAATTAATCATTGTAATAGAAAAATGAGAGATCGTATAAAGATGAAAATTAGTGCATAATCCTATTGAGATTTTTAAAAGAATCCATAGGGAATATAAAATACAGCTTCATATACTAATGACAAATATTTTACATCAAATCTCTATAATATAGTAATTCCATAATTAGAAAAAAAAAAAAAAAATCATCCATAGACCAATGCTAAAAGTCTTCCAAGTTCCAAGACTCAAAACGATAAAAGGCGTTTCTGTCGTAAAGACCAAATTACTCCGTCTAGGAGAAATCTGAGTAACCGAATAAACCGGTTTGATCGTATCCATAGTTTGTCCAATAACCGGTTTGCATAGATTCATCCATGTTCTGATCTAAGCTTGTACTCGCTAGAAAATCCATGTTTTGGTTACCAATGACCGGAAAATCAAAGTCTTGTTGGAAGTACTGAGATGCAACCTCTTGGATTTGAGGATAGTCCTACACACAAAAAAAAATATTCAAACCTATATTAGATAAACCAAAACCGGTTTTGGTTTAGCTATTAGTCAATATAAATGTATACACATACTTTTGAAGAATCAAGAATGAAGTCTGGTGAAATCCAAATGTTGGAGGAGTCCGTTTCAGTAGATACAGGATTGGCAAATGAGTGAAATGGCATTGTTTCATCGCGACTAGGAGACGTTACTCGGCTTGAAAACCCCGAGCTTTCTCCGGATCCAATAGTTTGCTCGCTTGGAATTTTTCGGATTTTCGAATTAGTTTTGATCTCAGTCTTCATTGCAACACGACATAGCACATAAGCTCCCTAGAATTAAACACGTTCAGTTCTTAATATTCTTTTACCAAATGAAAAAAAAATATATATATATCAAGTCTCTTTACCTTGAAATGTGGTGGTCCTTGTGATGAATCATCATCGCAGAGTCGATATTCATGCATGATCCAATTGGTTCTATCGCCTAACGGGGCACGCCCTTTATAGAAGACTAGAGTTTTTCTATAGCCAATTATAGAAGATGAACGAGAAGTAATTTTCCGATCTTTTCCGGTTGCTTTCCAATAACCAGCTTTTGTTCCTCGGTTTGTACGGAAACCATTAGGATATTTTTTGTCCCTTGAACAGAAGAAGAACCACTCCATGTCCCGGTTTGGGAGAAATGACTTGTCTAAAAAGTAACAATGACAACAAAATATTAAAATTTTGAAAAGTTACCAGAAAACTAAAGTATGTATATTTTCGGAAGTTAATATATATTATTACCTGGTAACTCCCAAGGATCGAAACTATAAAGATCGATAACGGGAATGACTTCAAGCTCGATCTCGAGACCTTCGACTTTTCTTTTCAAGTAGTATTCGATGAGTTCTTCATCAGTAGGATGAAACCGGAATCCTGGAGGTAAACATGAACTTCCCATTTGCAGTAATAAACTCACTATACGATGACTTGCTACACCAAATAAAAGTTAAAAATATTGAAATCAAAATTTATTTATTTTTGAACAAGAAATCGATATTTCTTTTTTAGTCACGAAGCTACAACAGTTAATATTTGGAAAATCCAAAAATAGAAACTTTTCTCAACGCTTGATTTGTTGTTTTGCAAGTCAAGTAGATTGTATTTTTTGTGTGACAAGAACATTGTCTGAAAGAAAACAAATTGTTTCGTATAATTAAAAAAAAATAAAGTAACCAAAAATCTTTAAAAGTAAGAGATGTAATAAGAAAGTAAATATATATTGGTGTGAAAGCTTCAAAAGTGATTAAGGAATTATTTTTTCTTAACAACGAGTGTTTAGCGACTGATGAAGAGAGTAATTGTAGAAATTAGAAGAGGGTGGTAGAGTGTTGAATCGTTATGGAGTGCTGAATATTTATAGCACGAAGTTGGTAGAACATTGAGTTTCTATATAAATGTAAATTGGAATTATAAAAGTTTGTTAGAATGTGGCTTTTATTTTTAACAAAACTATGGGAGACCGATAAAGTGATTAAGACATAACTTGTCTGAAGTGTTCTATAAAATAAAATTCCAAAGTAATTGGACCCACCTAGACTCAATAGGTTATTTACATGTTCACACTTAGGCACAAGCAATTGACAACTCATTTCCTTATATCTTTCAAAGTTTTGTTCTTCTTGTTGACTAACCATTAATTTTATTTTCAATGATAGGTTTATCATTTCAATCTTCACATATACTAGTATGTCAATGCAATTTACAACACAACCAATGTTTCTATAGATTATACTTACGTGTATGTAAGTGTAATATTTTGTATCAAATGAATTTACCATTGTTTCTTAGCGTACCAATGCTATAGCTAGATATTTTAATGTGTGCAACTTTTACACCTCAAATTGTAACTTTCCCAGTCATATATTACTGTGATATTGAGTTTTAAAATACTGTTCCACGTCACAATGCGTAGGACAAAAGAACTTTTTAGTGTAACTTGAACGATTTTTTTATTTCATACGAAAAGAAGAAGACGAAAGTGATAACGAAAACTACATACTTGAGTCGGAACAAGATAGTGGACCCGCGGCTACTCTAATCGGACCAATCCATATTTTATTTTCCTAATTTTAGTTTACATAATTGTTCAATGTCTTTAAGAACGACCAAAGAGCCACTTTGAATATATTTGTTGGAAAAAATAATTCAGAAGTTCTCATATACACTTAAGATACAAAAGTTGCTTCTTTTATCCATTTTGGAATTACAATAATAAGTTCATATTCCGATCCGGATATTAATTATAAGTTTATTATTTATACTTTTATAGCCTAAACTATGACGTCTGCATAAAGTTGTGCAGTTCATGGTTTCCCATTTAGTTGGACCAATTTAGTTTTTTTTTTTTCATAGCATCTGGAAAAGGGATACCTAGATACGATGACTAAAATTTACACTGCCATCATGACAATTACGTCTTGATATTATAGGCATTTATAAGTCAGTTAGCTATTTGAAAATCTTCATCACTAACAAGAATCTGACACAGAGTTTTATCAGTTTAGTTAACATGGTAAGTCACATAATTTTAATATTTCCTCCATGTCTCATGTAGAATTAGATATTGAACTGACTTGCTTTATCCACAAACATTACAATAATATTTATACATGATCGACACTAGGGTTTCTAAGTTAACATACATTGTCATTGACGTAAACAATACGACACAAGCCCATAACACAAAGCCCAAACTATAACTCCAATACTCCCCCTCAAGTTGGAGTGTGGAGATTTTGCACACCTAACTTGGACAATAAGTAATCAAACTGTGCTCGACCAAGCGCCTTTGTTAATATATTTGCAATTTAAACATTCGTAGTAATATGTTTGGTAGAAATGATCCCATCACGAACCACATCACGAACCGCATGACAATCTTTTTCTATGTGTTTAGTACGTTCATGAAACACTGGATTGGCAGCAATATGAATAGCAGCTTTGCTGTCGCAGAAGAAACGAGTAGGCTCCGACTGATCAATACCCAATTCTCTTAACAAACGCCGCAACCACTGAATCTCTCGTAAAGCAGTAGACATAGACCGATACTCGGCCTCAGCAGACGAGTGAGAGACCGTATTTTGTTTCTTAGTTTGCCAAGAAATCGAAGAACCACCAAGAAGAACAACAAACGCGTAAGAGAACGTCTTGTCAAAGGACAACCTGCATAATCCGAATCGCAGTAGACACTCAAAGGGAGATCCGGATCCAACGAAAGAAATATTCCTTGACCAGGAGTGCCTTTCAAAAAAACAAACCACAGGAAGAGCTGCCGTCCAATGAGCTTCACGAGGAGACTTCATAAACTGAGACAAAATATGAATGGAATAACTAAGCTCGGGATGCGTATGAGTGAGATATATCAAACGACCTACAAGTCGACGATATGGCTTAGGATCAGATAAAAGAGGACTTGTGTCTTTCGCAAGCTGGTGATTCTGCTCAAGAGGCGTAGGAGCAGGCTGAGCACCAAGAAGACCACAATCCGAAATAATGTCTAACGCATACTTACGCTGAGAAAGAAAAATACCTTCGGGACCTATGCTGACTTCTAGGCCAAGAAAGTATTTGAGTTTGCCCAAATCTTTCATAGAGAAGCATTTAGACAAAGAATCCTTAAACTTCTGAATCATGTATCCATCGTTGCCACAAATAATCAGATCATCAACATAAACTAAGACACGGAGATCAATACCAACTTTAGTGTAAGCAAACAAAGAGTAATCCTCATAGGACTGAACAAAACCAAAACAGAGCAGAGTCAGACAACTTCTTAAACCAACAACGGGAGCTTGTTTAAGGCCATAGATAGACTTCCGGAGACGGCAAACTTTGCTCGAATGAGAAGCACGAAACCCAGGTGGAAGTTGCATATAAACTTCCTCATCCAAGTCACCATGCAGAAAAGCATTATTGACATCCATTTGAAAAACTTCCCACTTCTTAGCAGCAACAAGACGAAGAACAGAACGAACAGTAGTCATTTTCACCACTGGAACAAAAATCTCATTAAAATCAACACCCTCCTTTTGATTATTACCAAGTGCGATAAAACGGGCCTTATAACGCTCAATGGAACCATCAGCGTTATACTTAGTCTTGTAAACCCATTGACTACCAATAGCAATCTTATTAGGCGGTAAATCACAAATCTCAATCGTCCCTGTAACATCGAGAGCATCAACCTCTTTGCGCATGGCATCATTCCAAACTTTGAGGCGAATGGCCTCCTTAAAGTGTCGTGGCTCAACATGAGCAGTAATCGCAACTAAGAAAACATGGTGCCCTAGAGAAAAAGCATCATCAGAGATGTAATTTGTCAAAGGATAGAGAGAGTTACCTTGAACCGAAGACGAGACCAGGGATGTGGAGTCAGGGAGAGCGTGATGGGTTTCAGGAGCAGAGACAGCATTATATGTGACATAGTCGCGAAGCCAACCAGGAGCTTGACGATGTCGTTGACCTAAAGGAGGAGGATCAACCGAAGTTACAACAACAGGTGACAACACCTCCGCCTCGGTAGAGGGAACATGATCAGGGGAACGACGACCCGGAGAAGAAGGTACCAATGAGTCCGCAACTACAGATGACGATGTATCAACAACCTGCTTGTCCACGAAAATAGGGGAAGGTGAAACCGGAGATGAGTTCGGAACAGAGGATGGTGTGTCAGACGTAACAGGGGAAGGAGGTAAAAGCGGAGGATCAGCAACCTCCGTAACAAGCATAGGACTTGGCGGAGGAGAGACAACAGGATCAACAGGTAAGACCAAGTCCGAACTCCCCCTGACCGACGAAGGCATCACCCAGTCATCATCAGTAACAACAGCAACAGACGGAGAAGATGGCGGAGAGAGAGCAAAATTTTCGCGATTTGCAAAAGGGAACACATCCTCACGAAAAATAACGTCTCTTGACACACAAATTTTGTTCTTCTCAACATCAAACACCTTCCAACCTTTCTGCCCAAATGGATAGCCGACAAATACACAAAACCGACTACGAGGAGCAAATTTATCCTTGTCTCTCTGCATAGAATGTGTGTAACAAGCAGAACCAAAAACACGTAACGAATCATATGATGGTTTACAACCATGAAGAACCTCATACGGAGACAAGCCGTTGTGCACAGATGAAGGAGTTTGACTAATAACATAAGCAGATGTAAGAACGGCTTCTCCCCAAAAACGAATAGGCAAACTAGCCTGAAACAATAAAGCTTGTGAGACATTCAAGATGTCGATGTTTTCTCTCAACTCGACCATTTTGTTGTGGAGTCCCTATACAAGATGTTTGATGAATGATTCCACATTGATGAAAATAAGGGGAGAGACAAGTAAACTCTGTTCCATTGTCACTGCGAACCGTCTTAACGGATTTTCCAAACTGTTTTTCAGCGTATGTGATAAAGTTGTTAACACATTACGGACTTCAGACTTAGCAAGCAAAAGATAAGTCCTGACCGCACGAGAATAGTCATCAACAATAGTCAAAAAATAAACAGCTCCACAAGAAGAAGGAACTCGATAAGGACCCCAAACATCGCAATGTATTAAAGAAAAACAATCGTCGGCTTTATTAAAACTGTCAGGAAACAATTCTCTAGTCTGCTTGGCTTGTAAACAAATGTCACAAGAGTGAGAGCCAGGAGATTTCGAGGAACCAGAAAACAACGGTAAAGAAGAAAGCATAGAGAAAGATGGATGCCCTAGTCTTTGATGCCACAACACTTGATCGGAACCGACGGTCACACTGTGTATTCTCGCAGACTCAACATCCTTAAAATAGTAAACACCATCACGCTATTCTCCTCTTCCAATCCGAGTCCTCAAAAAACGGTCATGCAACACACACAAAGTATCAGCAAACATAGCAACACACTTGGTTTGCTTAAAAATCTTGGAGACAGATATTAAAGTGCAGTTTAGAGCTGGCACATAGAGAACATTGTCCAAAGACACTTTCTCTGTCAAGGGAAACACTCCCACACTCAAAGCAAATGTTTTACTACCATTGGCAAAGCCTACAGAACATGGGGAAATGTTCTTAAGGTTGATTAATAGGGAAAGATTTCCTGTCATATGATGAGAGGCCCCAGTGTCAAGAATAACATCACCAAGATCCTTCTTACCAGAAAGTCAATCATCACTACTAGAACTCAATTTTTCTGAAACCATCTGTTGGAGAACTCTCAATTGTTCGGGTGTGAACTCAGGAAACACTGATGCATTCGCACTAGTTGCATGAGCAACCACAGATTATCCTCTCCCTCGTCCAGAAGAAGAGAAACCAGAACCGCGTCCACCACGGCCCCGACCACCAGTCTTTTGTTGTGATTTCTCTGATCCCTCAGTCCACCAATCATGAAATCCAACGATTTGCCAACAATCACTTTTTGAATGACCACTTCTCCCACAATGAGAACAGAGTATCGAACAACGCGGAGCAAAAGTCACACTGTGACCACCACCAGAAGTGTCTGTTCGTCCCAAATATGCAGTTACCTCCGGAGCTTGCTCACGGCGAGTCAGAAAGCCAACAGCTTCTTGTTGGTGCTCACGCGTACGCACCGACGCAAGTCTCTGTTCTTCTTGTATAACCTGAGAACAAATTTCTCCAAGAGAAGGAAGAGGATCCATGGCAACAAGATTGGTACACAACCCACCAAACCGAGAATCATCAAGACCATAAACAAATTGATGAATGTTCTCCTCTTCTCTTTCCCTTGCAGGCTGACCGGTCGCACCACAGGTACAAAGGACACAAGTACAAACAGTGATTGGCTTATAATTCTGAAACTCTTCCCACATATTACACAACCTGCCGTAGTAATCAAGAACCGACGGCCCATCTTGCCGACACGCCGCAAAAGTTGAGCTCTGAGTTGATGAACACGGACCTTGTTTCCCACTGAGAAACGCTGCTTAAAATCCACCCACAACTGGTGAGCATTGGAGACAAAAGTAACAGTGGATTTGACTTTGGACTCAATCGAAGTACGAATCCAACCCACAATCATAGAGTTAACCGTTTGCCAATTTTCAAAATTGACATCAGTGCTCAATGGTTTTGGTATGGTACCATTGATAAACCCCGTTTTACGCTTAGCCTGAAGAGCGTTAAACATCTCAGTGGACCATTCATTGTAATTGTCACCAGTCAACACGACGGAGGTGATCATAGCTCTAGGATTATCCGAGCTGGACAAAGTGTAGGGAGACACCGTCTTCGTAGTAGGTCGCTGCACTGCAGGAGCCTGCTTCAAAGATGATGAACTATCATCTATTTCGGACATGATTTCTTGTCACGCAAGAAAATAAACTTGTTCTTAAGAAAAGAAGAAACAAAGCAAGAAAAATGATGAGCAGAAGAAAAATTTAGAGAGGCTCTGATACCATGTAGAATTAGGTATTGAACTGACTTGCTTTATTCACAAACATTACAATGATATTTATACATGATCGACACTAGGGTTTCTAAGTTAACATACATCGTCATTGAAGTAAACAATACGACACAAGCCCATAACACAAAGCCCAAACTATAATCCCAATATCTCACAAAAAACAGATGTATATATACCTATGGTGGCGGAGTATGATTTCTGCTTGCTCTCTGGTTAATAAAGGACTCATTAAACGGGTAGGATCTGGTGCTTCCATTTCTGTATGGACTGACCCTTGGATCCCTGCTCAATTTCCGAGACCAGCACTAAGCACAGGGTTGCCTTTTGATCCTTTGCTTCGAGTTACAAATTTTATCGACAGGAGTTCCAATTCCTGGGATATGGCTCAGCTTACGGCTACTTTTGTACCGGAAGATGTTGCTATAATTTCCGCCTTGTCGATGCGACAACCGGATGCTCCGGATCTCTTGGGCTGACATTTTCCTAAGTCTGGTAAATATTCGCTTAAGTCAGGGTATCATATTCTTCGTTCAAATATAACGGCTTCTTCAGAATCGAAAGTATTTGGACCAGATATTGTACCTCTTCAGGCTTTTGTATGGAAAACCAGATGTCCACCAAAGCTTCGTCATCATGTGGCAAGTGCTTTCAGGTTGTGTAGCGGTTACGGCAAACTTTCGCAAACGTGGTATGAGTTGTGATGCCATGTGCGGGTTGTGTGGTTTTCAGGAGGAGACGATTAATCATACTCTATTCGAATGTCCGCCAGCTAGACAGGTTTGGGCTTTGTCGCATTTTCCGACAGCCCCAGGTTTTTTCCCCTTGGAGTCGGTTTTCATAAATATGGATTTTCTTTTTTGGTGGTTCACAAATGTTCCGGACTATGAATTTTTCCCTTGGATTCTGTGGTATATCTGGAAAGCGCGTAATGATAAAATTTTTGGTAACCTTGATTCCAATCCCCTAGCCATCTTGCGGTTAGCGGAGGATGAGGCAAAAGTCTGGGCTTTGGCTCAAGTAGATGATATGGTATGCACTTCGGAGATCCCCGATGTGATAGGGCACCGTGAAAGTGGGGGCTTAGGGATTCCTAGGCCTCTATCGAGCTATATGTGTTTTGTAGATGGCTCTTGGAAAGCAACATATCGTTTTGCGGGTAGAGGATGGTTTTGTACTTCGCCCTGGGGTGATGCCCCTACTATGGGTGCTGCCAACCATCGCCGTAGTCTATCTCCTCTTCATGCCGAGGTTGAGGCCCTTGTTTGGGGCGGATAATTGGAGCGGATAATCAATCAGTTGTTTTTCTTACCGACTGCTCCGACTTAGTGAAGATGGTGTCTTCACTTTTCCGAGTGGCCAGCTTTC
Organism: Camelina sativa; assembly: GCF_000633955.1. NCBI lineage: Eukaryota > Viridiplantae > Streptophyta > Magnoliopsida > Brassicales > Brassicaceae > Camelina > Camelina sativa. Next base: position 28,395,229 of record NC_025704.1, on the reverse strand, counting down.
ACGCCTTATTTGGAGGACATACAGACGAATAAGGAGAAGTTTGTTTCTTTTTCTTTGGTCTACGTCCCTCGCTCTCAGAATGGTAAAGCGGATAATCTTGCGCGACGTGTTCGTACATCACCGCATTTAGTTACCTTTGTTAAAAATATTCCTACGCATTGACTTGTTTGAACCAATCTTGTATTTTGTTTGTAAAAAAAAAAAAGTTTCATTTATTAGTTAAATCTACTCTATTATAAATATCTAAGTTATATCTAAATAGAATCTCATCAAGTTCTTAATTCTTCCATAAAAAGAAATGTGAAAACATACCAAATGTAGAAGGGGATGGTATGTTATCTCCCAACATCCGTATTGGTGGGACAGTAGGCCAACTAATATTATTTGGTCTAACACGTTTTTAGTTCACTTATAATTTGTATTCTTAGCGAAGTCTTTCACGAAACATTGAATTTTAATATATATATATATATATATATAGTTCTTCGTCTTAAAATTATAGTTCATATGTGTCACTACCTTTTTTTTTTTAATCAACTTAAACTCGCATGTTATAAAATACGGAGTCAATACCTAAATTTAACCTCGCATGCATGTTATAAAATAATGATATTGACTTTTTGTCAAAAAAAAAAAAATTAATGATATTGACTCCTTGTTTGTATTGATTTGTTGAATCGGTTTTGGTTTTGTTAGGTTCGGAATTGAGAAATCCAAGTTAAAAATAATTACTTCAGTTGACGGGTAACAGAGGGTTGGTTCTGTAAAGATGTACATTGTCATTTTGGTAGGGTGAGAATGTTCATTTCCCCCACTACTTTACATATGTTCACTTTAACCCATGGTAACGCTAAAGGGAACACTACCAGAAAAGAGAAGTTCTTAACACACAAAAAAAAAACTCTTAAAGCATAAATAAATGCAGTTCTCTCCCGGGCACGTTTCTCGAGGAGCCGCAAGAGGAGTTTTCAAATGGCGTTTCTCCACCGGCAAAGCTTCCCCGGCGTTCCCCTCTCCTAATCGGCGTTGCTCTCGTTCTGCGGGTGTCTCTTCGTAGTTATCGCAGTCATTTCCGGCGTGTTTTTCCGGCTTCCTCTCCGGCTTCTTCCGCTTCTAATAGCGTTTCTCTGCTTCTCGGGTTCAATGGCTCGTTCTTCTTCGATGATGTCGCTGCGACATGGGCCTTCGTCTTTGACGGACCTGCTTGCTTCTCTCGGCCTGAAGCTTCCATCGGCGCCGGCTTCATTGTCGTATCCTCTTTCTCCACCAGATCCGCCTGATCCTCCAGACCCTCCAGATCCCTCTCCGACTCAGATCCACGTAGCTCACGTCGTCAAGTCACACCGGCTTCTCAGCCTCGTTGGCAGCAGAGCTGACTGCTCGCTCTCCACCTCCATCTCAATCAACACGCCTTCTTTCCTGTTCCCCCAGGTATGCTCCTATTCTACGGTCTCTGGTTCTTCAACTTTGGAAAGTTCTCAGATGATCGTTGAAAGTGTGGCTCTGGCTTTGTGGAATTCGGATCTCGCTTTTACTTCTTTGATGTTTTTGGATACCCTTGGATCCACATTTGTGCTTTCTTGTAGCACTTGTATCGCCTTAGTGCGAACCTTTACTGCAATATGCAGATTCTATTTCAAATTGGCTGTGTTAGTAGCCGCTTTGTTGCAGATTGGAAAGAGCTCTCTGCTCTCCTTCATCGTTCCAGATTTTCTGGTTCACCGGGGCTTTTATAGCCCTCATCTCTCCTTTAAGGAGCTTATTATCCTCCCAAATACTTCACTTGGTTTTAGTGGTATTGTCATAGGGAGCATTGTTGTGAAGACTGTTCTACTTGTAGTAGAAGCGAGGTTTGTTGCTCAAGACGTTTCCCGTTCAGCTTTTGCTGACTGTTTGTCGTTGGTGTCTCTAGAGGCTTTGTTTCCTCCATTCAAGAACCAATCTACTTTGGTTGAGCTTGTTAGCTCCCATCTATCCCATTATCCATGGTTTGAGCTTGCTAGCTCCCATCTATCCCTTTATCTATGGTTTGAGCTTGTTAGCTCCCATTTATCCTTTCATCTATGGTTAGTTTATGCTTTAGTTATTGCTGTTGTGTTACCATTTACTCATATGGCTTGGCTTGTTTGGGCTTCTGATAGCCTTTTGTATCTTCTCTTTGAGGAGGAATAACTCTTTTAATTTGAATGAAATCCGAGTTTGACCAAAAAAAAAAAAAAGCATAAATAAATGCATAATATGGCAAATATACTCGAAAAAGTTTGTCTATACGAATAACGGATCTATCAATGACCACCCTTACCTACATTACAAATCAACAATAAGTATTAATTTTGCAACTAACAATTAAAGTTCTTACGCGGTGGATGCGTTTTTGGTCAAGTATGTAAGTAGTTTATAGCCAATGATATTTTTACGTTGATCTAGTAATCATAATTCTAAATGTGTGAGTTTCTTTTGCAGATTATCGATACAAGATTTCGGAATGAATCGTATATCGTATCATGTAATGTGAGTTGAATTTTCTATATAGGAGTAGATGGATCTCTTTGTATAAACTACACATCATCATTGTTGAATGATTTAAAAAAAAAAAATCAAAATATCAATGTGATAGATATAAGATATCTATAGATTTAAACTTGAATATGATAACATGCGTGTGTAAATTATAGATGACGAAAAAATATATGCTTCCAATTTCCATAGACCTTTTTAACTATTTAAAGTTCTCTTGATAAAAATGCTTTAAAAAAATGCATAATTATATTATACCTAGTTAGGGTTTAAAGATGATGGAAAGTGGTTAATTATTGATAGATAATTAAGAAACGAATAAATGCAATTATATTTATATTATGATTGTAGAAAATAAAATATCATGTTAAGTTGTGGAACCTAATCTATCGGACCCGATATGTCATCCGATGTTCAGACGGTACAATGATCGGCTTGCTTCCTCAATTATTAAAACATTTGTCGTTGTTTTACATTATATGTGAGGAAAACAAAAAGAAAGAGAGCGCGTTTATCTTCTCAAATTTATATGATTATAATACAGTGACGTAGTATAAATCGTGGTTTATGAAGGTTAGGATATGAGATCCAAATCCTTATATATAAAACGTATGATCAAACTCAAAGACACTAATCCAACAAGTAGTCCTAGATTTCTAGTCATAGTTATTGTTCTAGTGTTAGATTGATGAATTTTTGAACGTTAAAACTGTGTTAGAATTTGAAGTTAACTAAACTCGTAAATTGGATGCAAAATAAAAGGAAGAGGGTGAAATTGGTGTCAAAGTGAAGCCATGAACGTTGGAAAAGGAGAGGACTCATCTTATCACTTAATCACACTTTCCTCACCTTTTTTCTTCCTTTTGCTTTCGGCTCCCTTCTTTTCTTTCTTTACTTTATTTGCTTCTTTATTTTTCTTTCATCTTATTTGTTTGGATCGATCTTCAAGTTTTATAACCAGTTAGCAACGTTTTGAGTAACGAGAAATTATTTTGATGCCAAAACTCGTATTTTTTTGCATCCCACTCACTCATATAGGAAAGTCTACATAAAATAATGAGTGGATACCAATTTTTTTTATATGTGTGAAATTAGAAGTTCTTTTAAAATTATATTTCAATCTTTATGTTATGTGAAACTGTAATGCAAAAAAAGTTATATAATTTGAAAATATTTGATTAGTGGTTTGACCAAACATTACGATTTTCTTTGTTTGACTAGTACATTGGCAGGATTTGTTTTGTAGTTGTTCACAATGTCAAATTTTTGTGTAAATAATTGGGTATCATTATCACGAAGTATGAAACATCTCAACGAAGACAAGACACTAAAAATAGAACAACATTTGTATGCATGAACTAAAAATTTTGAGTCAAAAAGAATTTAATAAAAATTTAAATTATATTTGGAATATCTTTTAATATATCATTTGAGAAACAAATACTCATCATCTACATGTCTATTCCGTGTCTAATTTCTAATCTACAACTCACAAGTCACAACACATGTGAAAATGTATAATTTGGATTCGAAGATGATTTGATTAAAATAAATAGACGTAACCAAAAAAAAAGTTTAACTAAAGAAGAGTAAAAATAGATTGAGCTAAACGAAAATAGTTTAAGAGTGTTGATGTCATGAATGTCGGCCCTGTATATTAAACCATACTTTTACAGTTTTACGTTACTATTGCAATTTTTGTTTAATCAAATTATTTTAATATTGCAGTTTTTAACACATTTATGTTGTAAAATTTTTCCATTAGTCATTACAAACACAACAATCTAAACTAGTTATCAAAATCAAGTGCTTGCTAGAAGTTTTTTCTCTTCATAACCGCTTATGTTGCTATTGCTCCTTAAACAACCCATTAAAATACTATAAATTTTGTTGATGTTGCCAAAACGAATGCACCTAAGCATATTTTCATGATATTTTTTTTTATTTTGCTTTTATGAGATCGACATGTCATGCATAACCATCTCAACCATTGTTTTTAGTATATAATAGACATAAGAAGTAGCATCTAAGTGGTCTGGGCGCTGCCACGTAGTCAGAAAAGATGCTGGCAAATCTGTACAGATCTCGGCTGCAGTAGCTCGACGGCGCTCGCGGATGCATCTTACCATGAAGGACCATGCAGTGGTGTTGAATCTCAAGTCACAATATATGTGAAAAATGTATAATTTGGATTTGAAGATGATTTGATTAAAAAAATAGACGTAACCAAAAAAAATTAACTAAAGATGAAGGAAAATAGATTGAGGTAAATGAAAATAGTTTAAGAGTGTTGATGTCATGAATGCCGGCCCTGTATATTAAGCCATACTTTTACGTTACTATTGCAATTTTTGTTTAATCAAATTATTTTAATATTGCAGTTTTTAGCACATTTATGTTGTAAAAATTTCCCATTAGTCATTACCAACACAACAATCTAAAACAACCCATTAAAATACTATGAATTTTGTTGATGTTGCCAAAACTAATGCACCAAAGCATATTTTCGTGATTTTTTTTTTTCTTTTACGAGATTGACATGTCATGCATAACCATCTCAACCATTGTTTTTAGTATATCCGTTTGAATGTTAAGCTTATATCGTGTTTTTTTTTTTTTTTTTTTTTTTTTTTT
>NC_025704.1:28369902-28389532 GCF_000633955.1 Camelina sativa | reverse complement strand
TTTTTTTTTTTTTTTTTTTTTTTTCCTTCGAAACTACTTTATAAATTAAGCGTTTACATAGTCATGGTTTACAAGAAGTCTCAGAAAAACTGGACAAGTATGGAATAAACCCCATTGGGAATTACACAAGATTGCAGTTTTGGCTAATAAATCAGCACAAGTATTTCCTTCACGATGGCGAAATATAAATTTTGTCGCATGAAACATCTTCTTCCATTGCTGGATATCTTCCAAGTAATGATGGAGCCGGAGATTCTTTTGACATTCATTGATTAACCTGTTTACAGTAAGGTTATCGCCTTCAAATTCAGCCACTCGGTACCCTAGTCCCCAAGTGCTCTGTAAAGCCCATATTAACGCAGTGCATTCAGCTTCTTCCACTGTGTGTCGACCTTCGAATTTACCAAATCCACATTCCAAAAAGATTCCATTGGAGTTTCTTATTATCCAACCCATGCCTGAAGCCTGATCCCCTTCCTTGTGTGATACGTCATAGTTGCACTTAATCCATCCTTGTTCTGGTTTCTCCCATTTAATCGTCTGCCTACCCGAAGGTGCTGCTTGTTGCAATGAGGTTTGCGTTGTTATTAACCATTCTGTCGTATCTGTAGCAGCCCATTGTAAGGTGTTTATTATGGGATGGGCTCTCTTATTGAAAAGGAGATCATTTCGACTTTTCCATAAGCGCCATAGAATCCAGAATGGGATTAGTCTTGTGTGATCCTCTAAACCTGTATTTCCGTAAATATCAAAGAGCAGCCGCAATTTATTCTCCACAGAAACTGTTTGATCAAAAAGAGCCTGTTGAAAAAAGCCACCAGACTTCCAAACTCCAATTGCGTAGGGGCAAGAGAACAGAACATGGTCTGTCGTTTCTGGTTCCACACAGCACCGTGCGCAAAACGGATTTATATGAATATTACGTCTTCTTAAATTATCAGCTACACCGATTGCCCTAGATGCTGTTCTCCATAGGAAGTGTTGCAATTTAGGGGCTATACGCAGCTTCCATATAGTCGCTGTGATGTCCGGTTGAGTTGCTAACGGCGGTTGTGTGTCTGCATTGTTTTCAGAGGTAACCGATGCTAACCAGTAGCCAGACTTAACAGTGTACATTCCATTCTTGTTGTAATGCCATATGTAGGCATCGTTTCCGGGATATTGTTGTAGATAAATCTTACGTACCAGATGTTGGTCAGAGGGATGAATGATGTTTTCGATACTCGCCATGTCCCATTGGTTTGAAATAGGATTCATCAGAGCTGTTACTGGCTGTTCTATATTTATCGGCGGGAGTACCACCGGTGGTCGTGGTGGGGTTGTAGGCAGCCATGGATCAAGACCAAGTCTGGTTTGTTTCCCATCACCAATAGACATTTGAACTCCTTTATTTAGTAATTCACACCCAAATCTTAAAGAATTCCATCCATAAGAGGGTTTTACTCCTTTTGGTGCATTCAGTAAGGTGTCATCGCTGAAATATCTGGCCTTGAGGATTTTATACAACAGTGAGTTAGGTCGTAGCAATAGTCTCCATACTTGATTAGCCAAGAGCGCTTGGTTGAAGTGATGTAAGTTACGAAATCCTATTCCTCCACCTTGCTTAGATTTAGACATCTTTTTCCAAGAGATCCATGATAATTTCCTCTTATCAGGAGTAGAGCCCCACCAAAATTGAGCAATCATGCTGTCTAGCTCAGAGCATAGTTCCATAGGTAACTGGAAGCAGTTCATTGAGTAAACTGGCATAGCATAAGCAACTGATTTGATTAGTGTTTCCTTTCCTGCTTCTGTTAAGAACCTGTTTTGCCAACCACTGATTCGTTGATGTACTTTCTTTTTGATGTATTGAAACATCTCTTTTTTCTTTCTGCCAAACTGCTCTGGGAGCCCAAGGTATTTTCCACCTCCACCAACTGTGAATATCCCTAGGCATCGTTTTGTTCGATCCTGGTTTTGTTGATAAACATGTGATCCGAAAGTGATTGCAGATTTTCCCAAATTAATCTGTTGACCAGATGCTGTACCATAATCTCTGAGTATCTTCAACAGTGCTTGACTATTCCGATGATCAGCTTTTGTAAAAAACAGTGCATCATCAGCAAATAATAGGTGAGTGATTGCTGGACCACCATTACTGATACGAATGCCTTGGAGTTTACGCTCCTTCTGTGCCTTATCCAACATCGAGCTTAGAACATCAGAACAGAGAATGAATAAATAGGGAGATAGTGGGTCTCCTTGACGAAGTCCTCGACTTGCTGTGAAATGGCCATAGGGGCTTCCATTTATCAATACAGAGAAAGATACAGAACGGACACACTTCATTATCCAATGAATCCACTGAGGTGCAAATCCCTTTTTCTTTAAAATTGCTTCCAAAAAATTCCATTCTATTCTATCATATGCCTTGCTAATGTCCGTCTTTACAGCCATATAGGAATTGGCACACCGTTTACGAACCTTTAATGAATGCAGTACCTCGTGAGCTATAAGGACATTATCTGTTATATGCCGACCTGGTATGAAAGCCGCCTGGTTCTCAGAGACTACCATGGGAAGGATTCCTTTTAATCTCTGCACCAATATCTTTGAGATGATTTTGTATGTAACGTTACATAAACTGATTGGGCGGAAATCATTCATCGTCTGTGGGGTCTCTAACTTTGGTATTAGGCAGAGATTAGTATGATTCCAAGATTCATTGAGATAACCCGACTCAAAGAAGAACTGTACTTCTGCAACTATAGCTGGACCCACAATATCCCAATAGTGTCTGTAAAACTTGGCTGTAAACCCGTCCGGACCTGGTGCACGAGTTGCCCCAATAGAGAATACTGCTTGCCTTATATCTTCAGCTGTAACTGGACTAAGTAGCTTTGTATTCATCTCCTCTGTTACCCGTGAGTCTACACTTTGTATTACATTCTCGTGATCTGAAGTTGTAGAACATGTGAAAAGCTCACTAAAGTACCTCTCAGCTTCTGTGGCAATCGCAGCATTACCGTAAATATATTCTCCATTCGTTCCTTTTATCGAAGTGAGACGATTCCTTGCAATTCTGTTTTTTGTTGCTGCATGGAAAAATCGTGTGTTGCGGTCACCATTGTTTAGCCATTGATTACGGCTCTTGTCTCTCCAGTAAATTTCTTCTTTTTGATAAGCTATCTGCAATTGACATTTGAGGGAACGAAGTTGTTCAGAAGAGATGGTTGGATCCGTATGTGCCTTGTCAATGCACAGTTTAAGTTCTTTGATTTCCCTTGCAGAGTTTATGGGGTTTAATCTCTTCCAAGCAGCAATCCTTGTTCTACAGTTTTTAATGCGATCTGAAACTGAGAGCTGGGACCCCATTGTCCTTGAATTCCATCCTTTGTCTATAACCGCTTCAATATCTGGATTATTGCAGAGTCTTGAGTCGAAACAAAAAGAGTGTTGTCCACGTTCTGTGGTTCTTCTGATTTTGATGATAGCAGGCCTGTGATCAGATTCTAACATCTCAAGATACTCTATCTCTGTTGCTGGATAAACTGATTTCCATTCCGTGTTTGCCATGGCACGATCCAACCAGCACTGGACTGTGTGAGTTTTCCTTTTCCCGACCCATGTCATATTATTACCAATATAAGGTAAATCTGAGACTGCACAAATCTGAACCATGTTCCGAAAATCAACAAAGCTCCATGGTTCTCTAACTCTACCTCCCTTCTTTTCATCAGCTTTGAGGATTTCATTAAAATCCCCACACATAAGCCATGGGCCGTTTCTTTGTAGAGAGATTCGTTGTAAACGTTCCCATAATATGTGTCTTAGCTTTCGTTTAGGATGCCCATAGACGCAAGAAAAATAAAAAGAAGCTTCTTTATTATTTATCTTACAATCAAGAAGTCTTGCATCAGTAGAAAGAAAAGACACAGAAACAGAGTTTTTCCATAATAAAGCTAGACCTCCACTTAAACCAACAGGCGATACACACTTAACATTATCATATTCCAACTGAGCAGCGATATCCCTAACCACATCATCAGAGTTCTTCGTCTCGATCAGAAAGAGTAAGTCCGGGGAATAAGATTTCTTAATTCCCTTAAGGCGTCGAACTACCGAGGACTCCTTCAAGCCTTGGCAGTTCCAAAAGGCTGTATTCATCCTGGCTCCGGTGGCTTCTGGCCCACCGTGCCCTCTCGGTCAGTGTTTGGTGTCGTCGCAGTCCTCCCTCGAGTGTTGGAAGAACTTGCAACATCAGTCGGTTGAAGGATCCAGTTGCGTATCTCAAGCACTTCAGAATGTGCTTTCCTCCTCTTGATTAGTTGTTCCTCTGTATCTTCTGCAGCAACTACACGCCTTATGTCATTACATATCAGGGTGGGTTTGAGATCTTCATTTGAATCAGCAGTGTCATCAGCTTTCCTTTTCTTGGAGGTTTTTTGTTGTGAGTTCATTGGTTCTGCAGTAATGAGAGTTCCAGAACTACCTGTTGCAGGGTTCGTGTTTCCATGGGGAAAATCTGGTAAGTGATCCTCTGCATTATCATCATCATCATCCGCCGGTGCATCAGGGGCCGGATTGTAGTTATCTGGGCATTCATTCGCTTCATGAGTCATTAGACCACACGTAGTACAGAAATTGCGCAGTCGTTCATAGCGAAACTTGAGAACAAAAGCCTCTCCACCAAACTGGAAGACTCGTTGAAAGCGAAGCGGTGCATCTGTGTTCCACAGGAGACGAACACGGACGTAGTCAACCAGAACGGCTCCGTCACCAGCAAAGTCAGTCTCCAGGAAATGGCCTAAACTTTCACCAATAGACGTGACAATACGAAGCGTTAAGAAATTCAAGGGGATACCCCTGATTTGCACCCAAAACGGTATACTCTTAAGATCATCATCCGAATGCAGAGGATTCCATTTCTTGAGAACGCACATCCAGTCGTTAAACGACCAGGGTCCTCTTCTGAGGACCGATTGCAGTGATTCCTCTGACTGGAAAATAAACTGAATCTTCTTATTTTCCAGGATTCGGCCAGTAACTTCAGCATCAACACCCCACAGGCGGGGAAGTGCGGAGAGCATAGCACGAAGGTTTTGTTTACGATGGTTCACCGGCTTAGCGATCAGACTGGATCTGGTTTCATTGGCCGCATCTTCACACAGAGCAATGGGTAGATTGACCACCGCATCATCAATACCTAGCGAGATATCTTGCAAATTTTTCCGTATCTTCTCTGTCATGATTAGAAAAAACAGTGGAAAGGGAACTTTTTCACTCTGATTGACACAAGAAAACCAGAGACAGACGCAGGATTTATATAGGTTGGGGGTAGCGGTTATAGAGAAAATAACCGTTAAGCCGTTAATCCATCCTGAGATAACCGCCGGTAACCGGCGAAGAACACTCTCTGCAAGAGAGAGACAACGGAGAAGGAAGAGACGCAATCGCCAAAAAAATCGCATCTCTCTGTTTTTTTTTGCTTATATCGTGTTTAAACATCTCTTTTTGATGACTTTTTAAAATTTCAACTTTAAATTATGCAGACATTAGATAGGATCAAAATTTTTTAAGTCACAATACTACTTTCATTCTCAATCCACGAATTACTCCAAAATTTGAAATTTGCACAAATTCTTCACCCAACTAAAAATATATACAAATATATCCATTTTTAAAGATGTTGTTGTATCAAAAAAATTAGGTGGTGCAATATATGTAATAACAATTGTTAACGGTTTTTTATATGGAGGATGTCAAAAACATATGACATGTTTATCGTTTTCTTCACAAGATAATTATAATGTTGGAATTCCTAAATATGTGTATGTATTCAACAAACCAGTATGGTAGTTGCATGCTAACAATCATTTGTTTAAAATTTGTAGGTCATAAATATTTCAATACGACTCTATACATACGTCATTATATATTATAATGCAATTCTTATACATATAGGTCAATCATACATATAAATGATTTTTTAGTTTTATTTACAAAAATAAACAATATAACGGGTTGTATGTGGATTATTTATATTGTGATAACTAATAAGAGATTTTACCTCGAAGTAATTGACTTCTATCTGTTAAGAGCTATCATTTCAGAATTACATTAAAATAAGAACTACATAAACGTTTTCTTGAGACTTGAGGTGAGGAACTTCTATCTGTTAAATTCTTTTTTGTTTTTAAATTTAATTTATAATTTATTGAGTTTATAGAAAACTTAAAACTTAATTTAATTTTTTCTTATTTTAATGTAAGTCTGAAATGATAATTATTTTTAAACTATAGTATCAAAATATATAGGTCATACAAATTAATAATTTTTTGCCATCTGAGAAATTAATATTTTATTTATCAGTCTCATAAATTAAACATTTTTGTTCACTTATGATTTCACCGTAACCACAATACAATGGGCCAATCTCTGCTGGTCCATATGAAGCCCATAATAACCAAATATTACTTTTGAGCGTCGTTTCAAAATTAAGATAAGATGTTCTGATAAACCTCTCTCATGTTTCAGAGACACAAAACCATCTTCACGCAAAAACCTCTCACTCTGCGTTTCTAATGGCGACTGTTCTCACCACAGCCATTGATGTCTGCTTCAATCCCCAAAATTCAGAGACAAAGAAACACAATTTATTCTTAAAGCCTTCTCTTTTAAGACAATCTCGTACTAGAAAGCTCAACATTTCTTGCAGTTCCTTGAAACAACCTAAAACCCTAGAAGAAGAACCAATCACCACAACCACAGCCACAACAAAAACTCCATCTCTCTCTGAGCAACTCAAGCCTCTCTCTGCCACAACACTCAGACAAGAGCAAACCCATATCTTGGCTAAACCGAAGTCTGTATGGGTCAATCCAACAAGACCCAAAAGGTCAGTTCTTTCACTTCAGAGACAAAAGCGTTCTGCTTACTCTTACAATCCTCAAATCAAGGACCTTAGGGCTTTTGCTCAGAAGCTCAACAGTTCCAATTTCACTGAAAAGTCTGAGTTTTTATCTCTTCTCGATGAGATTCCTCATCCACCCAATAGAGATAACGCATTGCTTGTGCTGAACAGCTTGAGAGAATGGCAAAAGACTCATGTTTTCTTTAATTGGGTCAAATCCAAGAATCTGTTTCCTATGGAAACAATATTTTACAATGTTACTATGAAGTCTCTGAGATTTGGGAGACAGTTTCAGCTTATTGAGGAGCTGGCACTTGAAATGGTGAATGATGGTCTTGAGCTTGATAACATCACTTATTCCACTATCATCACTTGTGCGAAAAGGTGCAATCTTTACAACAAAGCTATTGAGTGGTTTGAGAGAATGTATAAAACTGGTCTGATGCCTGATGAGGTCACTTACTCTGCAGTTCTTGATGTTTATTCCAAGTTAGGAAAAGTTGAGGAGGTTCTTAGTTTGTATGAAAGAGCTGTTGCTACGGGTTGGAAACCTGATGCTATAGCGTTCTCTGTGTTGGGGAAAATGTTTGGTGAAGCAGGGGATTATGATGGGATTAGGTATGTTTTGCAAGAGATGAAATCTATGGATGTGAAGCCTAATGTGGTTGTGTATAATACTTTGTTGGAAGCTATGGGAAGAGCAGGGAAGCCAGGTTTGGCTAGGAGTTTGTTTAATGAGATGCTTGAGGAAGGTTTAACTCCAAATGAGAAAACTTTGACAGCTCTTGTGAAGATTTATGGGAAAGCGAGGTNCGCTCAGAAGCTCAACAGTTCCAATTTCACTGAAAAGTCTGAGTTTTTATCTCTTCTCGATGAGATTCCTCATCCACCCAATAGAGATAACGCATTGCTTGTGCTGAACAGCTTGAGAGAATGGCAAAAGACTCATGTTTTCTTTAATTGGGTCAAATCCAAGAATCTGTTTCCTATGGAAACAATATTTTACAATGTTACTATGAAGTCTCTGAGATTTGGGAGACAGTTTCAGCTTATTGAGGAGCTGGCACTTGAAATGGTGAATGATGGTCTTGAGCTTGATAACATCACTTATTCCACTATCATCACTTGTGCGAAAAGGTGCAATCTTTACAACAAAGCTATTGAGTGGTTTGAGAGAATGTATAAAACTGGTCTGATGCCTGATGAGGTCACTTACTCTGCAGTTCTTGATGTTTATTCCAAGTTAGGAAAAGTTGAGGAGGTTCTTAGTTTGTATGAAAGAGCTGTTGCTACGGGTTGGAAACCTGATGCTATAGCGTTCTCTGTGTTGGGGAAAATGTTTGGTGAAGCAGGGGATTATGATGGGATTAGGTATGTTTTGCAAGAGATGAAATCTATGGATGTGAAGCCTAATGTGGTTGTGTATAATACTTTGTTGGAAGCTATGGGAAGAGCAGGGAAGCCAGGTTTGGCTAGGAGTTTGTTTAATGAGATGCTTGAGGAAGGTTTAACTCCAAATGAGAAAACTTTGACAGCTCTTGTGAAGATTTATGGGAAAGCGAGGTGGGCGAAAGATGCACTTCAGTTGTGGGAGGAAATGAAGGTGAAGAACTGGCCTATGGATTTCATTTTGTACAACACTTTGTTGAATATGTGTGCTGATATTGGATTGGAGGAAGAAGCTGAGACGCTGTTTAATGATATGAAGGAGTCTGCGCAATGTATACCTGATAATTTTAGTTACACAGCCATGCTGAATATATATGGGAGTGGTGGAAAAGCTGAAAAGGCGATGCAATTGTTTGAAGAGATGTTAGAAGCTGGTGTTCCGGTTAATGTGATGGGTTGCACTTGTTTAGTTCAATGCTTAGGGAAAGCAAAAAGGATTGATGATTTGGTCTATGTGTTTGATCTCTCGATTAAAAGAGGAGTTAAGCCTGATGATAGGCTTTGTGGGTGTCTTCTTTCGGTTATGGCCCTGTGTGAGAGTAGTGAAGATGCTGAAAAGGTTATGGCTTGTTTGGAGAAAGCAAATCAGAAGCTGGTGACATTTGTGAATCTGATTGTAGATGAGAAAACCGAATTTGAGACCGTTAAAGAAGAGTTCAAGTTAGTGATCAATGCAACCCAAGTAGAGGCAAGAAGGCCATTCTGCAACTGCTTGATAGATATATGCAGAGGCAAGAAGCGGCACGAGAGAGCTCATGAGCTTCTCTATTTAGGAACGCTTTTCGGCTTATACCCTGGATTACATAACAAGACCATGAAAGAATGGAGCTTAGATGTGAGGTCACTATCAGTTGGTGCGGCTGAGACTGCTCTCGAAGAGTGGATGAGAACACTTGCCAGCATCATTAGACGTCAAGAAGATCTTCCAGATTTGTTCTTTGCACAAACTGGGACAGGAACCCACAGATTCTCGCAGGGATTAGCAAACTCTTTCGCCTTGCATTTGCAACAGCTCTCTGCACCTTTCAGACAGAGCGATAGGGCGGGTATTTTTGTGGCTACAAAGGAGGATTTGGTGTCATGGCTGGAATCAAAGTTTCCACCTTTAGTTGCTTCTCAAGTATGAAACATCATCATCTGTTTTCCTAAACTAAAGAGCAACATTATGTTTCCAAAAGTTGTTTATAATTGTAATAGTATATTGAATCTTTTGATAAAGTTTCNGCCTGATGCTATAGCGTTCTCTGTGTTGGGGAAAATGTTTGGTGAAGCAGGGGATTATGATGGGATTAGGTATGTTTTGCAAGAGATGAAATCTATGGATGTGAAGCCTAATGTGGTTGTGTATAATACTTTGTTGGAAGCTATGGGAAGAGCAGGGAAACCAGGTTTGGCTAGGAGTTTGTTTAATGAGATGCTTGAGGAGGGTTTAACTCCAAATGAGAAAACTTTGACAGCTCTTGTGAAGATTTATGGGAAAGCGAGGTGGGCGAAAGATGCACTTCAGTTGTGGGAGGAAATGAAGGTGAAGAACTGGCCTATGGATTTCATTTTGTACAACACTTTGTTGAATATGTGTGCTGATATTGGATTGGAGGAAGAAGCTGAGACGCTGTTTAATGATATGAAGGAGTCTGCGCAATGTATACCTGATAATTTTAGTTACACAGCCATGCTGAATATATATGGGAGTGGTGGAAAAGCTGAAAAGGCGATGCAATTGTTTGAAGAGATGTTAGAAGCTGGTGTTCCGGTTAATGTGATGGGTTGCACTTGTTTAGTTCAATGCTTAGGGAAAGCAAAAAGGATTGATGATTTGGTCTATGTGTTTGATCTCTCGATTAAAAGAGGAGTTAAGCCTGATGATAGGCTTTGTGGGTGTCTTCTTTCGGTTATGGCCCTGTGTGAGAGTAGTGAAGATGCTGAAAAGGTTATGGCTTGTTTGGAGAAAGCAAATCAGAAGCTGGTGACATTTGTGAATCTGATTGTAGATGAGAAAACCGAATTTGAGACCGTTAAAGAAGAGTTCAAGTTAGTGATCAATGCAACCCAAGTAGAGGCAAGAAGGCCATTCTGCAACTGCTTGATAGATATATGCAGAGGCAAGAAGCGGCACGAGAGAGCTCATGAGCTTCTCTATTTAGGAACGCTTTTCGGCTTATACCCTGGATTACATAACAAGACCATGAAAGAATGGAGCTTAGATGTGAGGTCACTATCAGTTGGTGCGGCTGAGACTGCTCTCGAAGAGTGGATGAGAACACTTGCCAGCATCATTAGACGTCAAGAAGATCTTCCAGATTTGTTCTTTGCACAAACTGGGACAGGAACCCACAGATTCTCGCAGGGATTAGCAAACTCTTTCGCCTTGCATTTGCAACAGCTCTCTGCACCTTTCAGACAGAGCGATAGGGCGGGTATTTTTGTGGCTACAAAGGAGGATTTGGTGTCATGGCTGGAATCAAAGTTTCCACCTTTAGTTGCTTCTCAAGTATGAAACATCATCATCTGTTTTCCTAAACTAAAGAGCAACATTATGTTTCCAAAAGTTGTTTATAATTGTAATAGTATATTGAATCTTTTGATAAAGTTTCAATCTTTTTGTATTACCACAAGGAAGAAGATATCAAATTAGTTATTTGCAGTCTTATTTTCTCTGTCTCTAAAAGAGTTAATTTTTGATAGAGATTCATGCAAAAAAACAAGCTCTCATTTCACAAAAGTAACCAACACATTCAATATCTTTCTCAGCTCTCTTACACGCATACACACCTTTCAGATACTGTCTACAAAGACCCATAAATATTTGGGACTTCCTCTTATAGCTTAGCAGCGCCAGCTATTCTGTCGCTTTGCATCATATGCTGCGCCATCGTTGAGCATATCTTGAGCATCTGTTTCCATTCCGAGCTTCGAGAGCGCTAAAGCCTGCAAGTAAAACGCTGTTGGCCATTCAGGTATGCACACCTGAGCCTGCATTGCATCTCTCAGTGCAAGCTCCTGTTGGTCTGTCATTAAGTAGGAGAATGCTCGTCTAGCGAAAACTGTTGCAGAAGGAACTGGCATCATCCCCACCAACTATAAACCATAAATAAACGAGTTAGAAATCCTTGTCGAACCCAAAGAATTACAGATTTGTTGCTTTTTTCCTTACCTTTGAGTAATATTCAATTGAGTTCTTGAAATCCTTGTCTCGGAAAGCAATGTCTCCGAACTTTTTTGTATTGAGCATCTCTTGCACTTGTTGTGTCCATTCTTGAAATGAAAGCTCATTTTCCGCACCTTCCTCGTCTCTGTAACCGGTTTTAAGCAATATGTCGTGAAATGTCGCAAGGTCCATCTTTGCACAGGCCTTTCCAAGAGGAGAAAGCATAGTTGGTAATATTACGATGTTCTTTGGTAAGCCCATTAAGGCATGAGAAGCAACCTAAGCAACAAAACCAAAACCAGGATAATTAACTTGGATATGAAGTTCATATTGTCGATTTCAGGTAGGGATTATATCAAACCTCTTCTTGCTTTTGTAGTGGTGCCACTGCAGAGAGAAGAAATTTGGTATCTGGTCGATCCTTTGCCTCCGACTGAAGGCATTTTGAAGCAAGCTCAACTAATTTAGTCGCATCTTCATTTGCATATTGCCCTTCAAGAGATGAATCCATAAGAAGCAACGCATTTTTACCTCTTATGATATCAAGAGCCTGACATCAAACATCACCACCAGTTTAAGATATGAAAGACACTCAAAAAATACTATGGCGACATGACACAAAACTGACATAAAGTGAAGGTAACTAGAAGCTCATACATGGCTAGGTGGAATGTGTTTGCCGCTTAAAAGATCTAACAGTATAGTTCCATAACTGAATATCACACTTTCAGGAATGACTCTACCTGCCAAAAAACAAAGACAGAGACCTTTAATCTTCAATAATGAATTGGTTCATCTTCAAGTTCTCGAGATCAAGAATGTTACCTGTCCGTAAAAACTCAGGTGGAGTATAAGCTAAGTTGGTACTGTAGCTTTTTCCATCTCTACTGTTCTTCATTAGACCAAAAGTAGATAGACGAGGATCACCTTCCTCGTCGAAGAGGATTCTGTATGCATTTAGGTCATGATAGATTTTTCGGTTCTCGATGTTGCAGTAATCAAGTGCTTGTGCAATATAGTCTGCAATTCGAACACGCATATCCCATGGAAGTGGCTGCTTTTCCCCTGAAAACATACACAACAAAGAAGAGAGTAAATCATTTAAATCACAGTATAAACCAAACTAATAACGAGAGAAGGATAAGACAATTACAGTGAAAGAGATGCTTTGAGAGAGTATCATTTGGCATATACTCTGCTACCAACAATCTCTCATCTCCCTCAGCACAGCAACCAATCAGACTGACTATTCTCTTGTTTTTAAGCTTCCCAACACCTGTTGCTTCCACCTGATTTTCACAAGTCAATCACGGTCAACACCAGGACAAAGCTCCCATGTTTGTTATCAACATTCAAAATACACAGTCAAGACATTAGTCAGATCCTAAAAGTAGCCTTAACCCCGAAACTGTTGACTTCTCTGCATTTTAGCAAATCAAACTCGGGGAAGCTTATTCTTTGATCAAAAAGCCTATGTCTTTTCATTTCCTGCAACTAAAAACTACACGTAACACACAATTCCTTTAGCTAGTCATAGCTTTGCCTAAGAAGTGATCAGACAGTCCAAGAGATTCAACTAGGATTCTAAAATCCGAGTCAATAAATCAATGAACAAAGTGCTAAACAACAAACCATGCATTGTTCTTCTCAGATATTTCTTACCACAAACTGTTGAGCATCAGGCCAAGATTGCCTAGAGAATCGCTTGATGGCTACAAGATGATTCCCTTCGAGCTTCCCTCTGTAAACCACATTAGGAGCTTTCTCTCCACCTTCAGAGACAATGCAGCTAGGGCTAAACCCATTGGTTGCTTTTCTCAACTCATTCAGATCAAATTCTTTGAAATTTTGGATTTCCTGATCCACTTGGTCCCCATTTACTGTAACCACACAACAACAAAAACACATACATAGCCCAAAAAGGCAAATCAATCTAAACAAGAGTTTAATTCCAAAAAGGCTGAAACTTTACAACTTTTTTCTGCTTTTAGTCTAAAAAACCCTAACCCCACAAATTAAACCAAGCCCAAAACAAGAACAGACAAAAAAAAAATCTGCAGATTTACTCATTGAGCAAACAAAAAATGTGAGTACTTGGAATCTAAGAGACAATTATTTACCTGATTCTGGTTTGTTTGGAGCAGATGGATCATCAGAAGAAGGTAGATTAGCAGTTTTGGAATGTAAACAACCCATTTTATCTCACATCAAAAGCTTGAAAACAACTTGTTTTCTACAAAGATTATAAATTTTGGATAAGAAAACAGGAATTGAAAGATAAATGATTAGGAGAGCTAATTTGGTCTGTCTTGTGTTCTTGGATTGAGGTAATAAAACAATGGTGGGATTTGATTTGGGGTTTGGATTTGTGCTTTGTAAGGAGCTGAGGAGGCAGTAGTAGAATATAAAATTTAATAAAAATTTGAAAACTTAAAGACAAAAAGAAGTAGCTAGAGAGAGAGAGAGAGAGAGAAAGATCTGAAAATATAGCTTCAAAAAAGCTGCACAGTTGAAAAAATAGAGGTAACAAGAGAAAAAAAAAATAGAGTCATGTGAAGCAAAGATCTCTTTACACTATTAGATTTTGCTTGCATATGCTTTTTTCTTTTTCCTCGGAACTATACACTAAAATTTTATATTTGGGTTTCAGTTTTTATACCATTTGATAAAACATGCAATTCTTTTATAAAACAAATAGTAAAAAATCTGAATAAAACTTATCAGTTCACCACTATGTTAAAATAATATGGCATAAATTTATATTAATTTTATTTATATGGTTTACTACTTTATTTTACCTCAAAGGCCCTTGTTACTAACCTACTTGACTGTACAATTTTTCTCTATTGACTATTGCTATCTTAATCCACGGTGGATTATCCACCAATCAATGTCAACAACACAATAACAGTAACAGTGAAAACTGAAAATAATTGCTGCAAACTCTCTTCTCTTTTCTTTCTCCGCCTAACTATGTAAATAAATTATCGTCAGTCGATTGAGCAATATTAATCTATGAGATAAACATGTCAAAGATGACTTGGTTTATGTCTTTTATTCTTGTTAAAACTTATTTGTTTTCTTGTTTGAAAATATTGAGTTTTTGCTTACTTACTTTTGCTTTTTAAAAATATTTTATTGGACAAAGAAAATAAGTCACATCACACATGACAAGTCTATCATGGGGCACGTGCCTCTACGTTCTTGGGTCCTGAATTTTACCGAAGATGGAAAGTAACTATTTCTCTTTGCAACAATTTTATTAATATAAATTTCACAAGTTTACTAGCCAAAATTAATCAGTATTTTTATTTTAGCGTAATACAACAATTTGATAATAAATTCCAAAATGAATAAGTACCGTTATTACGTGATTCTTTTCACACGAAAAAGTCTTCGGTATCTCTCTCTTCTTCACCGACAAAAACAAAACACAATTTTCTTAAATTCGAAATAAAATTACGATATTTTAAATAATATAACACACATATACTTAAATGATAGTAGTACTTGTCTCTGAATCTTTGAATAGTTTATCATACTAACGTGGACCATAAACATAAGAATCTTGGACCAAATCATACTCTAATCATATGGGAATTTCTTCAAAACCAAAAAAAAATAACGAACATAACGCAAACTATTTTAATTTGAATTTTGTATTTTATATTTCAAAAGAGACAGTTACACTTACACATTAGCATCCTAGGTGAAATAAGACAAAGTAATGTGCAAATCTGTGTGTATATTCAATAGAAGAAGAAGGTATTATTTACACAAACGTAGTTGCCTAACTAGGAGATAACTTTGTACCCACGTAAATATAGGAATAGAAGATTAACATATATCTTAGTCCTAATACTAGGGTTGACAAAAAAAAACATTAGCATCCAAAAGAAAATATTCTCTCATACCAAAAGAAAATAAATTGTAGATTTTATTTGAGTACCACATATGTATTTTCAACTTTGATCCCTTTATTTTTATGGAAATTCTGATCTCACCCAACTTTTCTTAGTTCTTTATTTTCATCTACATCTTTTCAGTATATGCCTATTTTTCTTTTTGGGGTCAAAGTATATGGTGATTCAATATCTGAATATCAGATAAATAGCTCCAAAAGCTCCAAAATCTTGACCTGCACATTCGCGAATTAAAATTGTAAATACATGTTCCAAACTGTATAAACTTCTAATGCTAGGGTTTAATCGGTATTTTACAATAGTTGCGGGTTAAAAGAAAAGTGAAAAAGTCTGGATCAAGGGTGCCAGTGAACCTATTTAATAACTTTGCGGTTAATTCACTAAACATCTAAAATGACGGGCAAAAAGTGCGAAAACTCGTTACCTTAGCTACTAAAAGACGGCAAGGTACTGTTTCTTCTGCCTCCGGCGACCCAATACTGTTTAACGGCGACGAGAATTTTCTCCGGCACAAGTGGACCGTCTTCGTGATCCATCAATTTAGTGTCCCATCTCATTCCCTTTGTGATTCTTCTTACATCGTTTAATACATCAACCTCGTCTCTGAATATAACTGTTCCTTCTGGTCGCAAAATCCGATCCATTTCGAGAAGTATGTCTTCAATTTTGCAACTGCATTGCCAATGTTCAATAATTAAGTTTAACATTCACATAAATTTCGTAGCTTTAGGACATAAAAAACATTAGGGGTTAATTTCTAACGATGTTAAGAACACAAATGTGTAATCTTTTTGGAACTTTAATGGTAACAACATCTTTATCTAACCTGTTCTGATACAAGCTGAAGACATTGTTTGCGTGAATGAGATCATATGTTCTTGGATAAGTTGAAAAGCCTTCACACCTGCAGATTTCAAAAGAAAAATACATTAGTTTTTTGGTATTTAATGATGTTGTTCTACAGAAGAACGAGTTTGTGAATTTACCAGTCATGGTAGATGCCAATAAGACCTCTTTCATATACAACACTTAAAGTGTTCTTTGCAATGGTTGGGACAACGTTCATCACCCAAGATTTAGGCGATTCAAGCGCAGCTGCAAATCCACCAAGTCCAGCATTCATATCCATCACATTACGGTATCTAGTGCTACCTATCAGTCTGTTGATTCTTTTGTAGGTACTCGTTCGTTTCTTCCACAGTTTGTTATCTTCATGGTATGATTCAGCATTCACACCCTCGATCAGACCTTTTGCTATACATGGAGGCACTGAGAAAAGCCTTTCAGGGAACTTCTTTAGCTTTCCTCCGGCGACTTCTTCTTTGTTTGATACTTTAGGGAATGGAGTCACACATACTTCCATCTCCTTGTACCAGACATCATCAGTGTCTTTTCCTTTGCAGGTTTTAACAGATGATGGCCTATCACATGATCTGTCATTTGTTTTCTTTCTCCAAATTGCAATGTCTCCCTTCTCATACTTCTTCTCCCAACATAAAGACTTTGCAATCTCCTCTATTTTCTTTTGCTCTGCATTGAGTTCTTTCTTAGACCGCTTCCACGTCTTGTAGTATGTCTTCCAGTTGATCGGTGGCCCGGATAAGACCCAATAACCTCCCGGTCTCAACACTCTGTCGACTTCCATTAAGTACATTCCCTCTGCACATTCAATCTAGTGAGTTTTGTGCCATTTCCACTATATACTTAGCTGAGGAGAGAGTATGGATTGAGCAAATGTATTACCATTAGAGGTCCATGGAATCAAACACCGAGAGCATTGAGCCATATCAAATGCTCTTGGTGGATATGGAAGACGAATTGATCCTAGTACACCAATGATCGCTGGAACGCCTCTCTCAAGTGCAAACTGTACTTGAGCTTCATGGTTATCCCGTGGTGCAAAGGACATAGTCAATACTTTCTTCTTAAGCATATATGCACCCCAGCTTGCAACCTAAGACGTAAAGAGCATAACAATAAGCTCTACAAAATGAATCAAAACATCACAGTGAGAGTTGGTACGTGAACCAACTTACCCCACATCCAGTGTCCAATGCGGTTCTAACAGTTCCATCTTTGATTGGTATTACGGTAGCTAGCTCTTCGATATAAGCATCAGCGCCTTGTGGAAACATAGTTCCTCCTCCAGGGAACTTAAACACATTCCCTTGAAACTTCACCCAATTTTGTCCAGCTTTGTCGACCGTCAAGCTCTTGAAAGGAACATTCGCATAGTGAACGTAATCACGGCTTTTAGGCCAAGGGAAAGGAGTCTTATACCCTTTAGGAGCTGGAACCAAACACCGCAGCTTCTCACTGACCGGTGGACAATGTCTCTCTCTGTAAATCATATTCTCCCTCGGGAACTTCATTGCCCGGTTTTGTTCTTGACAAGGCGTGTAATCCTTGTACTTAACATCACACGGCTTGAACACAACGGGTTTCGGATTAGCTCTCTCAGGAATCTTTACTGTTCTATGATGAGGCTCAAAATCAAGTTTGGTTACAATGTGTGTAACATTAGTACATTGTACTTGCTTTGCAACTTCCATTACTACACCACCTCCTTTACCAAAACCACTCCTTTGCCATGATCCAAGAAGATAGAAGAAACAACATAAACCAATCACAATGATGAGAGTAAACAAAGTTCTTGTCGAGTTATTCACTTGTGGACTGTTCTTAGAACCCATGACTTTGAAATTTCCTGAAACATTGGATCATAAAACTATAATAACAATTCCCTTAAGAGTAAATCAACAGCAATTGACATGATACAATACAAAAGGATTGAAAAGTTTTGATTTTTAAACAGGAAAAATCGTAACTTTAAGTAAAGCTAAAAAAAAAAAGGGGCGAGTTGGTGATGGTAGACCAAAAGAAAAAAAGATTGTAACTTTGGGCATTGCACTTGGAAACCCGGTTGAAATCGAAATTGAAATTGGAAGAACACAGAAGGGAATTTTGCAAGAAGAGATACTTCCAAGAGCTAAAAACTATATAGAAAGAGAGAAAAGTATTGACCTGTTCGATGTTACAGAGATCCTTTTGTTTGTTTCTCTCAAGATCACTGCTGCTTTTGCTATTTCAGTGATAAAGGCATAAAGCTGTCGACGAGTAAAACCTTTTGACATTGATGGAAGCAGAAAGACTCACAAAAACATAACGTCTCTAATTAATAAAGAAGGATGAATGTCCCAAAAATAAAAATAAAAATAATTAAAAAGAGGATTTTTTTCTTTTTCTTTTTAAAGATGAAACACATGTTAATAAATAATAAATTTCTTAAAACTTCATTCTCATCCAAAAATAAATAAAAATAAGGGAAAGATTGTTTTCTTAAACATTTTTTTATTCTTTTGAAAGATATTTGTATATTTGTATATTTTTTTATTCTTAAACATTTACTAATGCTCAAACCCAAAAGTCCAAATCAGAGCACATGCATCTATGCTATATCGGTATAATTAATTATTATTAATGGTAAGGTATGAACTACTAAAGATTGAAGAATTAGTAGGGTAATGCAAATTAAGGATCTAATAATTTATTAATAGTGGAGGAAAAAGTGGAATTTTGGGCACGAAGAAGTCTCTAGTGGAAGGAGACTGGAGACAATTGACACGCACTCTTTTAACTTGGCTGTCATACCCGACGACACTCACAAGTCACATGATTCTACTCTCTCTATTCGTCAACCAGGTAACTGTCAACTTAAACCGGAATTGTATCTTATCGTACCAATATATATATATATATATATATATATATTGTAAAGACTACAAATTCTAGTCACTTTCTCTTCTGATCCAAACAAGAGAGAGCCCATCAAGTAGTAGCTCTCAACAAATCTAAGTCAATATTTAAACAGGAATAAAAACAGCATGGAAAATCGACAATGCTTCAGTCCTTGGATCTTCTTCTAAAAATTGCGTGGAGAACCACAACAAGCTTCTATATATTGTTCTTTTGTAAAATGTATTAAGAACTTGTCTCTGTAACAAAAACAAAAAAAAACAGATAAAGATCAATCTTAAGACAAATGTCTACTGTTGACTCAATAGAAATGGTTTTCACTTTTCAGCTTCTTACCAGCGATTCTTCTGTTGTAGTATTCTTGCAAGCTTGTGTTTGTTGAGCCAATAACTTTTCTATCTTTCTTCTCCGTCTCTCGCCGTTTCTTCAGCTTGGATAAACTAAGTGAACCTTCAACTGAAT
>NC_025704.1:28299496-28369133 GCF_000633955.1 Camelina sativa | reverse complement strand
GTAACAAAAACAAAAAAAAACAGATAAAGATCAATCTTAAGACAAATGTCTACTGTTGACTCAATAGAAATGGTTTTCACTTTTCAGCTTCTTACCAGCGATTCTTCTGTTGTAGTATTCTTGCAAGCTTGTGTTTGTTGAGCCAATAACTTTTCTATCTTTCTTCTCCGTCTCTCGCCGTTTCTTCAGCTTGGATAAATTAAGTGAACCTTCAACTGAATTATTGATGAGGAAACAACAACTTTCAAATGGATGTAAGAAAAGAAGAAGAAAGAAATAGACGAGTTAAAGAGCATAAAGAACTATTCCATGTTCATACCTTGCCATTCCAATACAACTTTTTGTTCACCCTTGACGAGTTTCTGGAATCGGTCTATACGTGAATCCTCTTGTATTAACTCCTCAACCTATAAATTAACCAAAAAATTTGTAAAGAACCATGTCAGGCAACAAAATTGAGAATTCGTTATAAGAACATGATACATGTAACAAATTGTTAGAGATAGAGAACAGAATCAGATCAAAAACAGGACCAAAAACAGCCATTACCTTACTCCATAACTGAGGGTCTCTTCTTTCTCTAGGCAAAAGTAGATAATCACGTAACCAAGATGCGATAACCCAAGGAACGCAGTCACTAGTGTCTGCAGAATTTGATGCCACTGCATTTTCTTCCAGAAAGTCACAGACCTAATGAATCAATTCAAAACAAACCCCTTTATATATCTACACCAAGACAAGGATAAGTTGACTAAATCGAGACGCTGTGCGGATAAAAGAGGTACCTGGTTGTATAGCTCTTCCACTCTACGTGAAAATTGTCGCTTACTTCGAATTTTCCTACGCAATATTGCGCAGCACACTAGCTGTACATCTCAACACTGTAAACAAGCTTGAAGATGTTGATAAAGTAAACTAAACCACTCAAAGAATGTTTTTTCTTTTCTTTCTAATATTACAATACCATTGCAAAGGAGGATGAGATGATTAAGATGTTTCTCAAGAGCCATTGATGCATGCGGCAAGTCATTGGTTTGTAACTTTTGACTACCGATTCAGGACACTTCAACTCATTAATCCTTCAAATAAATAAAAAGATAAAAGTAAGAATCTGAATAGTTTTAGTAACCAATAGAATCAATAATCAGTGATGAAAATACTAACCCATTAAAATTAGTCCTTTTCTGTAGTAGCTCGGTGACAGCTTCTACAGCCTTTCCTTTTACAAAAATGTAAGCAGACTCGTCTAATGTATTCAAGAAACCGTTGCTACGTAGATCTTCCCAAACATCATTCTCCGGAACCTAAAAAGATCGATGAACACAATTACTCACAAAATGAACACACAACTAAAATTAAAACACAATTATGTTAAAGATAAATCAGAAGCATACCCATATTCTTCCAGTACCATAGCATTCACTATCAGCATATTCCTCACAAACTTTTCTCTCAAAATACCCAACCTGATGAAAACAATACAATCGCCATAATTCAAACCCATCAACAACAACATAAAAGAAGGGAAGAACTTATAAATCAGAATTTTTTCGAATATCTCAAATACCAATTTCTTGGTCAATTCATTGATTTCTCCATCTTCAACACATAAATTTGCTTGCTTTCTGTATCCATGATTACATTTCAACTTCCCTTGGTAACATTCTCCATTCATTGGACAAGGTTCACACAAATCTGTAGTAACAAAATTGATTAATTTATTCATGTAATTACACAATTCAACCATGGAATAAAGCAATTGAGTATGAGGTTTTCGAGCTTACCCAAGTCTGAATCGATGGAATCAAAATTACTATCACAGAAAGGTATAGTAGGGTTTGAGCTCATAGACTTTGCGAGGAAATTGCAGGTGAAAGCCACCGCACAAGCCACAAGCAAAACGGTGAGGAGTCTCAAGAACTCATCTTTGGAAGGGAAGAAGCTTTGTGGTGGCTCCGGTAATGCCATCGGAGAAGATTTAGGGTTCCGTTCTGGTCTCCGATTTGGGTCTCTTCCTTGGTATCGAATCAATATATGAGCAATTTTCCAGAATAATTTAAGAAAACTTTTTAAATATCAAGTTTATTTCCAAAAATACCACATTTTAATTTTTTTTCTCTAAAAATATCACAAATCTTTCTTTTCCATAATTATCACAAACACAAAAAAAAAAATTAAATTTTAAGGATGTATAATTTTTTTTAATGTTTAGGTTGACAAATTTAGTTTTAGGGTATAGTTTTCACGGTAGGGTTTAGTATTTATAATTTAGGAATTAGTTTTTAATATTAAAACTTTTAGTTCAATTACAGTAAAACCTCTATAAATTAATACTCTATAAATTAATAAGCACTATAAATTAATAAATTTTGTTGGTCCGAAGTCGGACCAGTGTAAAAAATAGCAAAATTCGATAAGATAATAAGATAATAATTTTTCTGAAATTCCCTTGGAAAATATGGTCCCAATAATATCATAAATTAATAATCATGTAATTTTCATATGTATATATATATATATACTGATATAAATGTATGCTTTATAATTTTGAATTTTTCCAAGACCTCATATATAAACAATTGTTATGTTGATTTTCAAACTATATTGATATAAAATACTATATAACATGTCATAAAAATAGTTAATTTTAAAAAAAGTTTTCAAATTTCTAGATATGCATCATTTTCATTTTGATAGTTTTATAGGCTATTAAAATACGACAATTAATATAATTATCCATAAATTTAAATTTATGTATGTCATGTGTATAATTGATATTGTTTATAATATTTGTAATTTATGGTCAATAATGTTTTCTATAAATTACAAATTCAATTCTAAAAGCATAAAATTTATAACATCTGAAAGTCTAATCTTCTTTTGCTAAAATTTTCTCAACTAATATTTTTTAAGAATTTAAACAATTAAAATAGATATCTATAAATTAATAATTATTAATTTACACTATAAAATAATAAATATTAATTTATAGATAAATTAATATCACTATAAATTAATAAAATGTCATGGTTCCAATATTATTAATTTATAGAGGTTTTACTGTATGTGGTATTTTGGAAAAAAATACATTTTACTGGTTTTTAGTGGTATTTTTAGAATAAAAACCTATTTTAGCGGTATTTATGACAATTGACCATAAAAACCAATTAAAATTTTTAAAATTTGGCAAATGTATATATTTTGAGGCGGGGGCCATTATGGGCCCAAAAATAAAATATTAGGTCCAAATTATTTCCGAACAGAAAACTTATAAAAGCATCTTCTCGTGTCAAAATAAAGAAACTTGTTTCGCCGCTTTGTCTTCTTCCTCCTCGCATCACACAGTCTCCTTCCCACTCCAAAATCTTTCATACTGTTCCATTGATTCTTCTTCCATAGGTAAGCTTCTTCGACGTTTTTTGTTTTCCAAAATTATGTGGTATTTTGGAAAAAAATACATTTTAGTGGTTTTTAGTGGTATTTTAAAAAAAAAACTAAATTGTGGTATTTTTGGAATAAAAACCTATTTTAGTGGTATTTATGGCAATTGACCATAAAAACCAATTAAAAATTTTAAAATTTGGAAAATATATATATTTTGAGGCGGCTGTTATGGGCTTACTATTGGGCCATTATGGGCCCAAAGATAAAATATTAGATCCAGATTATTTCCGAACATAAAACTTATAAAAGCATCTTCTCGTGTCAAAATAAAGAAACTTGTTTCGCCGCTTTGTCTTCTTCCTCCTCCTCGCATCACACAGTCTTCTTCCCACTCCAAAATCTCTCATATTGTTCCATTGATTCTTCTTCCATAGGTAAGCTTCTTCGACGTTTTTTGTTTTCCAAAATTATGTAGTATTTTGTAAAAAATACATTTTAGTGGTTTTTAGTGGTATTTTTAGAAAAAAAAAACTAAATTGTGGTATTTTTGGAATAAAAATCTATTTTAGTGGTATTTATGACAATTGACCATAAAACCCAATTAAAAAATTTAAAATTTGGGAAATGTATATATTTTGAGGCGGCTGTTATGGGCTTACTATTGGGCCATTATGGGCCCAAAGATAAAATATTAGGTCCAGATTATTTCTGAACAGAAAACTTATAAAGGCATCTTCACGTGTCAAAATAAAGAAACTTGTTTCGCCGCTTTGTCTTCTTCCTCCTCCTCGCATCACACAGTCTCCTTCCCACTCCAAAATCTCTCATACTATTCCATTGATTCTTCTTCCATAGGTAATGTTGGACATGGGCTGCGCCCAACATGCCACTCGGCCCAACAAGACAAGATAATTGCGATTTCGGCCCGACAAAATTGGATGCAAGTCACTAATGATCCGTAAAGGGCAATCTCGGGAATTCATGATGGAAACCCTAGAAAACCCTCGGTCTACAGTCTGCTATATAAAGCAACAGTACTCACTGGAGAATACCCATCAGACTCACATACAATATCCCGAGAGCAAAACTTTGTGTCTAATCATAGTTATTGTTTCCTGTATAATTCTTGTTAGCTTCCGAGCTCGTCGTGACTCACTTGTCAGTTCTCCTGTGAACTGACGAGCACGATCTTGACTCGTTTTAGTGACGACCTCGAATCCTTATCGTTAATAAAAGAACAAACTTCTCTCTTTCCCCAAAAATCGATATTTATTTAGTGTTGTGCAATCCTCAGTATAAACAGGTAAGTTTTTTTTGACGTTTTTTGTTTTCCAAAATTATGTGGTATTTTGGAAAAAAATACATTTTAGTGGTTTTTAGTGGTATTTTTAGAAAAAAAAAAACAAAATTGTGGTATTTTTGGAATAAAAACCTATTTTAGTGGTATTTATGACAATTGACCATACCATTATGGGACAAGAGATAAAATATTAGGTCCAGATTATTTCCGAACAGAAAACTTATAAAAGCATCTTCTCGTGTCAAAATAAAGAAACTTGTTTCGCCGCTTTGTCTACTTCCTCCTCCACGCATCACACAGTCTCCTTCCCACTCCAAAATCTCTCATACTGTTCCATTGATTCTTCTTCCATAGGTAAGTTTCTTCGACGTTTTTTGTTTTCTAAAATTATGTGATATTTTGGAAAAAATACATTTTAGTGGTTTTTAGTGGTATTTTTAGAAAAAAACTAAATTGTGATATTTTTGGAATAAAAACTTATTTTAGTAGTATTTATGACAATTAACCATAAAAACCAATTAAAATTTTTAAAATCTGCGAAATGTATATATTTTGAGGCGGCTGTTATGGGCTTACTATTGGGCCATTATGGACCCAAAGATAAAATATTAGGTCCAGATTATTTCCGAACAGAAAACTTATAAAAGCATTTTCTTGTGTCAAAATAAAGAAACTTGTTTCGCCGCTTTGTCTTCTTCCTCCTCCTCGCATCACACAGTCTCCTTCCCACAACAAAATCTCTCATACTGTTCCATTGATTCTTCTTCCATAGGTAAGTTTCTTCGATGTTTTTTGTTTTCCAAAATTATGTGGTATTTTGGAAAAAAATACATTTTAGTTGTTTATAGTGGTATTTTTAGAAAAAAAAACTAAATTGTGGTATTTTTGGAATAAAAACCTATTTTAGTGGTATTTATGACAATTGACCATAAAAACCAATTAAAATTTTAAAATTTGGGAAATGTATATATTTTGAAGCGGCTGTTATGGGCTTACTATTGGGCCATTATGGACCCAAAGATAAAATATTAGGTCCAGATTATTTCCGGACAAAAAACTTATAAAAGCATCTTCTTGTGTCAAAATAAAGAAACTTGTTTCGCCGCTTTGTCTTCTCCCTCCTCCTCGCATCATACAATCTCCTTCCCACTCTAAAATCTCTCATACTGTTCCATTGATTCTTCTTCCATAGGTAAGTTTCTTCGACGTTTTATGTTTTCCAAAATTATGTGGTATTTTGGAAAAAATACATTTTAGTGGTTTTTAGTGGTATTTTTAGAAAAAAAAACTAAATTGTAATATTTTTGGAATAAAAACCTATTTTAGTGGTATTTATGACAATTAACCATAAAAACCAATTAAAAATTTTAAAATTTGCGAAATGTATATATTTTGAGGCGGCTGTTATGGGCTTACTATTGGGCCATTATGGACCCAAAGATAAAATATTAGGTCCAGATTATTTCCGAACAAAAAACATATAAAAGCATCTTCTTGTGTCAAAATAAAGAAACTTGTTTCGCCGCTTTGTCTTCTTCCTCCTCCTCGCATCATACAGTGTCCTTCCCACTCCAAAATCTCTCATACTGTTCCATTGATTCTTTTTCCATAGGTAAGTTTCTTCGACGTTTTTTGTTTTGCAAAATTATGTGGTATTTTGGAAAAAATACATTTTAGTGGTTTTTAGTGGTATTTTTAGAAAAAAACTAAATTGTAATATTTTTGGAATAAAAACCTATTATAGTAGGATTTATGACAATTAACCATAAAATCCAATTAAAAAAGTTAATATTTGGAAAATATATATATTTTGAAGCGGTTGTTATGAGGTTACTATTGGGCCATTATGGGCCTAAAGATAAAATATTAGGTCCAGATTATTTCCGAACAAAAAACTTATAAAAGCATCTTCTTGTGTCAAAATAAAGAAACTTGTTTCGCCGCTTTGTCTTCTTCCTCCTCCTCGCATCATATAGTCTCCTTCCCACTCCAAAATCTCTCATACTGTTCCATTGATTCTTTTTCCATAGGTAAGTTTCTTCGACGGTTTTTGTTTTGCAAAATTATGTGGTATTTTGGAAAAAATACATTTTAGTGGTTTTTAGTGGTATTTTTAGAAAAAAACTAAATTGTAATATTTTTGGAATAAAAACCTATTATAGTAGGATTTATGACAATTAACCATAAAATCCAATTAAAAAAGTTAATATTTGGAAAATATATATATTTTGAAGCGGTTGTTATGAGGTTACTATTGGGCCATTATGGGCCTAAAGATAAAATATTAGGTCCAGATTATTTCCGAACAAAAAACTTATAAAAGCATCTTCTTGTGTCAAAATAAAGAAACTTGTTTCGCCGCTTTGTCTTCTTCCTCCTCCTCGCATCATATAGTCTCCTTCCCACTCCAAAATCTCTCATACTGTTCCATTGATTCTTTTTCCATAGGTAAGTTTCTTCGACGGTTTTTGTTTTACAAAATTATGTGGTATTTTGGAAAAAATACATTTTAGTGGTTTTTAGTGGTACTTTTAGAAAAAAACTAAATTGTGATATTTTTGGAATAAAAACCTATTTCAGTAGTATTTATGACAATTAACCATAAAAACCAATTAAAAATTAAAAATTTGAAAAATATATATATTTTGAAGTGGCTGTTATGAGCTTACTATTGGGCTATTATGGGCCCAAATATATAATATTAGGTCCAGATTATTTCTTAACAAAAAAACTTATAAAAGCATCTTCTTGTCAAAATTAAGAAACTTGTTTAGCGGCTTTGTCTTCTTCCTCCTCCTCTAATCACACCGTCTCCTTGCACTTCCAAAAATCTCTCATACTGTTGCATTGATTCTTCTTCCATAGGTAAGCTTGTTTGATTTTTTTTGTTTTTGTTTTGTAGAAATCGTATAATTCTTCCTGATTTCGTTTCTCAAAGTTAAAGTTTCAACCTTTTTTCAAGGGTTTCGCAAAATTGATAAACCCTAATTCTTCTTCTTTTATTGTTTGAGTGTTTTTTAACCTAGATCTGGTCGGAATTTTCATGGGTATTTAGTTTTTGTTTCGATTTTGTTCGTTTTCGATGTGTAAAACCCTAATTGCGAGTTTTGGTGTAATCGCGTAGATAAACCCTAATTTCATCTATTTTGCATTACAGGTGTTTTGTTCTTTTGATTTTTTTTTTGTAAGAATGGTTGCAATACCCAAGCTTAGGATAAAGTTTGGTTCTGGAGGTTCTGTCAGAACTTGTCAAACGTTTCCGGATAGTGAGAAGAAAATTGAGCATTCGTTATGTGAAGACTTATCTCGTTCCGCCGAGCAATCGAGGAAGCGTGGACCTAACGAGATTGATGATGTACAACCTAAAAAGAAGCAGAAGCTAGACCGTGATTTGTCTAGTCAGTGTTTAGCATTGTTGAGATCTTTGATGGAGCACCCTGTTGGATGGGTTTTTAACAAGCCTGTTGATCCTGTTGAACTGATGATTCCTGATTACTTCAATGTCATATCGAACCCTATGGATTTTGGCACAATCAAATCGAAGCTTTTGAAGAATGAGTACTGTAACGCTGATGAGTTTGCGGCGGATGTGCGGTTAACTTTTGACAATGCGTTAAAGTATAATCCTTCGGATAATTGGGTTTACAAGGTTGCAAAGGAGATGAAGGAGGTATTTGTTGTCAGATGGGAAGTACTCAAGAAGAAGAAGGTTTCTAAATTATCCAGGATTGGAGTTACAGAAGGTTGTAAGAGACAGCCAGTCGAAGTCGATTGTTCAAGACTGAGCAATGAAAATTCCGAAAAGGGTTCTCTTTCGTCAAAACCAGCGAAAGTGCAGAGCAAAAAGGATACTCCTGCTGTGACGCCGAAAGCTTTAGCAACAAAGGTACGATATGATCAGAATCATAGACTTGTTAGTGTTATTGTGGTTTAAGTTTGTTTCTTACTGATAGGATTTTCATATATTTGACATTTTCCAGGGGACTAAGAGACTCGATCAGGGCCTTGGAGTCAGTTCGGCTGTGAAAATCCCAGTGAAAGGTATACTGTTGGAGAAATTGTATTCTGCTTTGTGGCTTCTAAGCATTGGAGCTTATCATTTGTATGACATGCAGGCTCAGCTCAAACTGCAGCCATTAAGTGTGGTTCATGTGGTAAAACTATTTGCATATGCCTCAAGTCCTGTAGCTCATCCGGAAGCAATAATTCTCCATTAATGGTATGTACAGACTCTCTCTTTATCTTTGACAAATAGAATCTCCTCTTAGTCTTGTCACTAGCAATAGGACTGATGTTCCAATGCCAACAGGATTGTCAAGTACAAAACACTTCAGGTGCACAGGCGAGTGAGTCAGAGCCTCAATGCAATGGTGAGAAATCCTAAGCTATCTTTCCTAGTTCATTCGAAATTGTCATTCTATTATCGCTACTTTTTTTAACAATGTGCTTTTAATTTCTCTATGAATGAAGGGTCTGTGACTTCAAAGAATGAGAGAAATGGTAGTGGCAATTCTCAGCTTGATAAACCTTCAAACAGTGCTCTGTTGGAAAATAATGGTAAGTTGTTTTTCCTCTTTTATTATTTCAATCGAATCTGTGGAATTCCCCTTTTGGTATAATTTGGTTTCCTAATACCATTCTATGATTGCCACAGAATTGAAAACGGCATTGCCTTCTCTGCCACCAGTACCTCCTGAGAAGGCTCTTCGTGCTGCAATACTCAAAGCTCAATATGCGGATACCATTCTAAAAGCTAAACACAGAAAAGTCCTTGAGCAGGTAGGTTACATTACTTTCTTGATCCCCATTGCATAAACAGAGACTTTCGACAGCTTATGTTTTACTGAAAGTTGTTGTCTTGTTTTGTTGACAGAATAACAAAGCTGATCTAATTAGAATACAGATAGAAAAGGAACAGATGGAAAGAGCACAACGTGAAGGTATCCTTTTACGTGTTCTAATGGAACTAAAAAGGCTCAAACCTTTTCAATGTTTGCCTCTTACGTTTCACAAAACATACAGAGAAAGCTAGAATTGAAGCCGAGATGAGAGCTGCTAAGGTTGCCGCACAAATGAGGGCACAAGCCGAGTTGAAAGAAAAACGTGATAAACAACGGCTCGAACTAGCAGAGGTATTTTGCGGCTTCTCAAAACCCTTTTTTTAACAGAGTGAAGACTGAAGAACCAATGATTCTAATATCTGTAAACATGTCTACAGATGAAAAGAGTCTTTGATTTTGAACGGAACAACTACTTGAGATTGGATAAAGAATTTAGGAAAGTCTGTGGTTGCTCGAGTCTGACAAGAATTCGCATACTGGTTGAAGAGTTGGGTCTGTTTTTAAGAAGTGATGACTGTCCGGAACTGGAAGAGACCGGGTCAGAAATTTGTGATGCGATGAGATTGGAAGATCTTGAGGAAGGAGAGATCCTGTAGAGTTTTCTCTAAAAGAAACCTCGTGGATGTAAATTTTGACCAGAACGCGAATGCTTTGTTGTGACGTTAACTTTTGTCATAATTTAATGCTCGTGGGCTATGCATAATGTATATTTTAGTGAATTTTGTTCCTATGTAAATTACTACACTGCCATGAACCGTCTGTTTCACATATGATAACTGCTAGTAAATTAATTTTAGATGTCTTAATGCATATCACCATGCTCGCTATTTACACAACACAAAGATAATAACTTATTCATTATGTGTCTATATATGCTGGTGACATTATGCGATCTCCGATATTTTCAGGACTAGGTTTTTCTATTCAAGGTTGGGGAATTATGTTGTATCTTGTCGAACTTGAACCTATAATAACTAATAAGACATCGATAAGCGTCAAAATTGTAAATAACGGGACTGCAAAAAAAACCCAACATATAATTCTAGGGAAATTGCAGTGTACAACCACAAAAAAAATTGCAGTGTAATTCTATGATAATGATATTTAATAAAAAAAATGTAATTTTTTTTTCTTACTATTGTTCTTTCATGAGTATGTCATATGTGCTACTAATTAACAAGTATCTGAAAAATATTCAAAATTAAAAAAATGATTAAAGTCAATATTCATTTAGATGCATATTTATTTGATAAGCATATTGATAATTAATATGATCTTTATATTGCTCTTCCATTCTCTATTTGCAATGTATAAAATATTAAGTAAATTTGTTGAGGTGATTAAGATTTCTTGAAATCTACCCTCGTTAAGTGTTATTGTGATTTTTTTTTGTATACCATAAGTGTATCATTAATGATTTAATATACACAATCTGTAGAAAATAAAAACCCATTAAATTATCTTGAGAAATTTTTCGTTTAACCTATAAATCGAAGAGGAAGGAGAAACCATGGCAGAGAAAGCGAAGAAGAAGAAAAATGGAGGCGGGAATCAAAGAATAGCGTTTTACAAGCTTTTCACGTTTGCAGATCGATATGACATCTTTTTAATGACCATCGGGACCATCTCCGCCGTGGCGAACGGCCTAACTCAGCCGTTTATGACAGTACTCATGGGGCAGCTCATTAACGTGTTAGGTTTCTCCGATCATGACCACGTGGTTAAAGAAGTCTTCAAGGTTAGGATTTCATACGGTTGGTTATGATTTCTGATAGCAAAGCAAATTTTAATTTGACGTGATGATGTGAATTATTTTGTTCTTTTCTTGTTGTTGTTATATGAATGCAAAATCATATATTCAACAAAAAAAAAAAAAATAGTTTTACAACAAGTGCAACTTAGAGAATAGACAATTTGATTAAATTCAAGACGTTCACGGGGACGGTACTACGGGTGAGAAACCACTATTGCAATCCATGTGGAGTTTTCCAAATGTTTGATTGTATTGAACCTGTTCCAAACGTTTTTGTCGATAAGTTTTGTGAGTTTTGCAGCCGGGATCGCACCATGGCGCCTCCCGTTTTGCTCCCTCCACTAGCTATGATTGAAAGCTATGAATTTCTTACGGTTTATATCGATTTGATTTTCATAATTAATTTCAGGTTGCAGTGAAGTTTCTTTATCTTGCGGCCTACGCCGGTGTTGTGTCCTTCCTGCGTAAGAAATTATGTTACTCTTTCTTCTATTTATCTTAACAAGACTTTCTCGTTCGTTCGCAGAGGTCTCAACTCTCATGCTGGATGGTAACTGGTGAGCGTCAATCCACCAGAATCCGCCGTCTATACCTAAAAACCATATTGAGACAAGACTTTGGCTTTTTTGACACTGAGACAAACACCGGTGAAGTCGTCGGAAGAATGTCAGGAGACACCATCCTTATTCAAGATTCCATGGGAGAAAGGTTTTTTTTTTTATATATAATGAAATTCTACACTACTGCATGTTTCTTGCATCACAAGTTTCTGAAACTTCTTGTTTTGACTTTGATTTGTTTAGGTTGGGAAAGTTACACAGCTCGTTTCAACATTCGCTGGTGGATTCGTGGTTGCTTTTATAGTAGCGCAGGAAACTCACGGTGGCTCTTCTTCCGTGCATTCCTCTAATCGTGGCCATTGATGGGGCAATGACCCTGATCATGTCAAAAATGGCGGTACGTGGTCAACTTGCTTACACAGAAGCTGGTAACGTAGTAGAACAAGCCGTTGCGGCGATTGGAACAGTGAGTTCTTCCGGGGTTTTAAATTCTCATGTTTTAAAAATTACATATCAATATTTTGATTTTTTAATTTTATTTATTCAGGTTGTGGCGTTCACGGGAGAGAAACAAGCAACGGAGAAATATGAGAAGAAGCTTGAGATTGCCTACAAATCTATGGTACAACAAGGGCTATACTCTGGTCTAGGCATTGGGATAAAATGATGGCTGTGGTATATTGTACCTATGGTTTTGCGATATGGTACGGTGCTCGGCTAATAATGAAGAAAGGATATAATGGAGGTCAAGTTATAAACGTGATTATGTCAATCTTGACTGGAGGAATGTGAGTAAAACGTTTACTTCTCGAAAAAATCTTGTGATACTGAAACGCTTAACTTCTTACATATTCTATTCACTTCGTAGGGCGTTGGGACAGACATTGCCTTCTCTTAACGCTTTTGCGGCCGGGCAAGCTGCAGCTTACAAAATGTTCGAGACAATCAAAAGAAGACCAAAGATCGATGCTTATGACATGAGTGGAGTGGTTTTGGAAGAAATTAAAGGTGACATTGAAGTAAGAGACGTCTACTTTCGATATCCGGCGAGACCTGACGTGCAGATCTTTGCTGGTTTTTCGTTGACTGTACCGAATGGTATGACCGTGGCTTTGGTGGGACAGAGCAGTAGTGGAAAATCAACTGTGATCAGTCTAATAGAGAGGTTCTACGATCCGGGATCAGGAGAAGTTTTAATTGATGGAATTGACTTAAAGAAGTTTCAAGTGAGATGGATCAGAACTAAGATTGGTCTCGTAAGCCAAGAACCTATACTTTTTGCGACTACAATTAGGGAAAACATTGTTTATGGCAAAAAGATGCGTTCGATCAAGAAATCAGAACCGCACTTGAGCTCGCTAACGCCAGTAAATTCATCGACAAACTCTCACAGGTAGTTAAACTTTAGTTATAACCAATTTGGTCGGTAAAGCAATTGTTTAGATTTCTTAGTTCTTTGTTCTTTTTTTTTCCAGGGTTTGGAAACGATGGTAGGAGAGCATGGAACACAATTATCAGGTGGGAAAAAACAAAGGATCGCAATTGCAAGGGCGATTTTGAAAAACCCTAAAATATTGCTTCTTGCTGAAGCTACAAGCGCTTTGGATGCAGAATCTGAACGTGTGGTTCAAGACGCTCTTGTAAAGCTAATGTTGAGTAGGACCACTGTATTGGTGGCTCACCGACTTATCACCATTAGAACCGCTGATATGATAGCTGTTGTGCAGCAGGGAAAAATCATCGAGAAAGGTTAGGGTTTTCAATAGTACCGTACAGTACAAGTAATCATCTTTTTTTGTTTTTGTTACTTATGTATATGATGAACAAATGTTTTAACCAGGAACTCATGAGGAGATGATTCAAGATCCCGAGGGAGCATACTCACAGCTAGTTCGTCAACAAGAAGGATCTAAGAAAGAAGAAGCAAGAGATAAGGAACCAGAAAAATCTGAAATGAGTTTCGAAATCGGAAGTTCGGGTAGCCAAAACGGAATCCATAGAAGGAATTCATCAGGCAGTAGCCGCCATTCCTTTACCAGCACATCTGTATTTGGTTTACCAGGAGTGATTAGCTTGAACCAGACGGAAGAGTTCCCCGAGAATATCTCTTCAACCAAAAATCAAACGGCCAAGAAAGGCAAGAAAGTATCATTGAGAAGGCTTGCTCAACTTAACAAACCAGAGTTTTCTGTTTTGTTGGTTGGTTCTTTGGCTGCAGTGATACACGGTATTGTGTTCCCTGTCCAAGGTTTGCTTTTGTCTCACACGATCAGGATTTTCTTTGAGCCTTCAAATCAACTAAAGAGTGATTCTCGTTTTTGGGCTCTTATTTTCGTCGCGCTTGGCTTAACCGACCTGATTGTGATCCCATTTCAATTCTACTTATTCGCTATCGCTGGAGGAAAGCTGATTAAACGAATCAGATCGCTAACGTTTGATAAAGTTTTGCACCAGGATATTAGTTAGTTCGACGACACTAAGAATTCTAGGTAATGTAAAATATAATGCTTCTACTAATAATTAGTTATCGTCTTTTTGTTACGTTTAATTTTGTTCCTTTTTTGTTTGTTTTGTTTGGCCAGCGGTGCGATTGGAGGGAGGTTGTCCGCAGATGCTTCGACAGTGAAGAGTATCTTAGGAGATGCATTGGGGTTGATCATGCAAAATATGGCGACTATAACCGCAGCATTTATTATAGTGTTTACGGCTAATTGGTTATTAGCTTTAGGGGCCTTATTGGTGTCACCAATAATGTTCTTTCAAGCATACTATCATATCAAGTTTATAACCGGTTTTAACAAAAAATCAAAAGTTAGTAGTTACATATTCAAACAACATTGGTTAAACTCGATCTGGTTCAGTTTAGTCTAACCTGGTTTATACTTCAATTTAGGAAATATATGAAGAGGCTAGCCAGGTCGTAAATGACGCAGTGAGCAGCATAAGGACCGTTGCATCGTTCTGCTCAGAGGATAAAGTGATGGATTTATACCAAGAGATATGTGAGTCACCAAAGCAACAAGGTGTTACGTTAGGACTCGTGAGTGGTTTGTGCTACGGTGGCTCATTCTTGGCTCTCTACATCATCGAGGCCTTAAGCTTTGTCGGCAGTGCCTGGTTGATTCAGACCAGGAGGGCTACCTTCGGAGAATTCTTTCAGGTACTAAAGAGTAGTTTAAAAGTTACCAGGTTCGATTATGATCCGGTTTGTGATATTGAAGTGGTTTTGTAACATTTCAGGTTTTCTTTGCGTTAACTTTGACAGCCATAGGAGTGACTCAAACGAGTGCTATGGCACCTTACATAGGCAAAGCAAAAGACTCTGCTACTTCGATTTTTGATATTCTCGATATTAAACCCAAAATCGACTCGAGTTCCGAGAAGGGGACAATATTACCAATCGTCCACGGCAATATCGAGTTGCAACACGTCAATATATCCTATGCGACCAGATATACAGATTTTTAGTGACTTGTGCTTAACTATCTCATCAGGACAGGTAACAAAACATGTAAATTAAGGAGGGAAAGACCGGTTTAATTGTATTAAATGGTTAATGGTTTTGGTTTTCACTTTTCAGACCGTAGCATTGGTTGGAGAGAGCGGGAGCCGTAAATCAACGGTGATAAGCTTGCTGGAGAGATTCTATGATCCAGATTCAGGCAAGATTCTTTTAGATAATATTGAAATCCAGTCTTTATAATTGAGTTGGTTAAGGGAGCAAATGGGTTTGGTTAGTCAAGAACCGGTTCAGTTCAATGAGACAATAAGATTAAACATAGCATATGGCAAAAACTCATTGGGTTCATCAACGGTGCTATCACAGCTCCTCCACGTACCATCTCGTCAACAACTGGAGATACCGTCACTGAAATCCCTAATCCGCAGTATGAATCCTGGTTTTGCACAGACCAGCTCATCCTGGCTCTTTGGAACTCTGTCAGAAGAGGTACTCGGGTATGTTCACAATCTCTCTACCTCTAGAGACATCTGGATGTCGTTAGCTGAGAACTTTAACAAGAGTAGCATAGCTAGAGAGTTTACTCTTCGCTGTAGTTTGTGGGTACTAGAGAAAAAAGACTTGACATTTGTGGCTTACTGTCGAGAGTTCATAGCTATTTGTGATGCTCTAAGTTCCATTGGGAAACCTATTGATGAGTCCTTAAAGATTTTTGGTTTTCTGAATGGTTTGGATTGTGACTATGACCCAATCACGACTGTGGTTCAAAGTTCCTTAAGCAAGGCCTCTCCTCCAAGCTTTGGTGATGTTGTTGCTGAAGTTGAAAATTTTGACACCAAGCTTTGGTCGTACAATGCTCCTGAGTCCATTACGCCTCATCTTGCCTTTCCAGCTCAACACACTGGTTATGGGAATCAATCTCGTGGTGGTTACCGTGGCAGAGGAAGGTCTTCAGGCCAAAACAGAGGACGTGGTGGATACTCCTCCAGGGGCAGAGGTTTCTCCCAACATCAATCTAATCCTCGAGCTTCCGGAGAGCGCCCTATCTGTCAGATTTGTGGACGTGTTGGTCATATTGCGTCTGACTGCTGGAACAGATTCGATGAGAACTACCAGCGCCATGATGTTGCTCAGGTGTTTTCCTCGCTGCAAGTTTCTGATGGTAGTGACTAGGTCACAGACTCTGGTGCTACCGCACATGTCACTCCTTCTGCAACTAATCTCCAATCTGCAACCACTTACACTGGTAATGACACGGTTATGGTTGGAGATGGCACCTACCTTCCTATAACACATGTTGGATCCACCACCATCTCTTCTTCGGCAGGTAAAATATCTCTAAACAATGTTTTAGTCTGTCCGGAAATGAAAAAATCTCTTGTTTCAGTCTCGAAACTGTGTGATGATCTACCCTGTGGTGTTTGGTTTGATGCTAATAAAGTCTGTGTTGTTGATATACCCACTCAGAAGGTGGTGGCAAAGGGTCCTCGAAGTAGTGGCTTCTATATGTTGGAGAACCAAGAATTTGTTGCTCTCTTTTCTAATCGACAATGTGCAGCTTCAGAAGACACTTGGCATCATAGACTTGGGCACTCAAACTCACAAGTTCTCCATCAACTAAAGAACAGCAAGGAAATCAGTCTAATTAAGAGCAGCACCACCTTCATATGTGAGCCTTGCCAGATGGGGAAGAATAGTAGACTTCAATTTTTTTCTTCAGATTCTAGTGTTATGTCTTCTTGATAGGATACATTGTGATCTTTGGGGGCCTTCTCCTGTTGTATCCAACCAAGGTTTTAAATATTATGCTGTCTTTGTGGATGATTTCTCTCGGTTCACCTGGTTCTATCCCATGCGTAAAAAGTCTAAGTTCATTTCAGTATTTAAAATATTTCAGAAACAAGTTGAGAATCAATTCAAGTCTAAGATCAAAGTGTTTCAGAGTGATGGAGGAGGGGAGTTTACAAGCAACAGTCTGAAACAACATCTGTGTGAAAATGGAATTATACACAGAATTTCTTGTCCTTACACCCCTCAACAAAATGGGGTTGCAGAAAGGAAACACAGACATATTGTAGAGCTTGGCTTGCCAATGCTGTTTCATAGTCATACTCCTCTTCATCACTGGGTTGAAGCCTTCTTCACAGCAAGCTTCATCACCAACTTGCTCCCTACCACAACTCTGAAAAATCTCAGCCCATATGAAGTTCTTTTCAAGCAAAAGCCAAATTATTCGATGTTAAGAGTGTTCGGGTCTGCCTGTTACCCTTGTCTTCGTCCTATGGCCACTCATAAATTTGATCCAAGATCTTTACAGTGTGTTTTCCTTGGCTACCATACGCAATGCAAAGGATATAGATGTCTCTATCCACCTACTGGGAAAGTTTACATTTCACGTCATGTTGTCTTTGATGAAGATTACTTCCCATTTCAGCATCAGTACAAGTCCTTAATCCCATTGTATCAGACTCCTCTTCTTAAGGCTTGGCAAGCTGCTTCAGTGCATCAGGAGCCTCTCTCTCCTGCAACAGAGATCACTTCAGCACCACCAGTTATCTCCAGTCAAGAAAAAACTCGTGCGAGTGTTCCAATTGCAGTAACTGATCAAGAAAACACACAGCCTCCATTCTGAGTCTGACACTTCCTCTAGTATCGAGAGTGACAACTCTGCTATCGAAGATCATAATCAAGAAGACCAAATTGTAGAGGATCAGGTGAACAACAGTCATCCGATGACTACACGAGCTAAAGATGGCATCCATAAGCCAAATCTCAGATATGTGCTCCCCACTTTATGGTTTGTTCCTGAAGAACCTAAAGATATCTTTACTGCCCTACAACATCCAGGGTGGAATGATGCAGCTCATGATGAAATTAGTATAATTCACGTGCTCCACACTTGGGATCTTGTGGAACCTACAGAGGATATGAATGTATTGGGATGCAAGTGGGTTTTTAAAACAAAACTCAAACCAGACGGATCAGTAGATAAACTGAAAGCTCGTCTAGTGGCTAAGGGTTTTGATCAAGAAGAGGGGCTAGATTATCTCGAAACATTCAGTCCTATTGTCAGAACTGTAACAATACAGATGGTCCTTGATATAGCAACATCAAGAAACTGGGAAATCAAACAGCTCGATGTCTCTAATGCTTTTTTGCATGGCGAGTTGCAGGAACCGGTTTTTATGCTACAACCTCCTGGTTTTGTTGATTCACAGCAGCCATCTCATGTTTGTAGACTCACCAAAGCCCTTTATGGACTGAAACAAGCTCCCAGAGCCTGGTTTGATACTTTCAGCAAGTATTTGATAGAATTTGGCTTCACATGCAGCAAATCTGATCCTTCATTATTCACATATCACAAGAATGGTAAATCTCTAGTTCTTCTAATGTATGTTGATGATATGCTGCTTACATGGAATGATTCTGCTCTGGTTCAAGCTCTCCTCGTGTCCCTGAACAAACGGTTCTCCATGAAAGACCTTGGTGAACCTAGCTATTTTCTTGGTGTTGAGATTCATAAGTGCTCCACGGGATTCTTTCTTCATCAGACAGCTTATGCTAAAGAGATCTTACATCAAGCTGCTATGACAAATTGCAATCCGATGCCCACGCCGCTTCCACAGAATCTGGATAAACTAAATCCAGAACTGTTCTCGGAGCCAACTTACTTTAGAAGTCTTGCAGGGAAGCTTCAATACCTCACCATCACCAGGCGTGATATTCAATTTGCGGTGAACTTCGTGTGCTAAAGAATGCATGAACCAACTGTCTCAGAATTTGGACTGCTCAAAAGGATATTACGATACATCAAAGGGAC
Source organism: Camelina sativa (assembly GCF_000633955.1). Classification (NCBI taxonomy): domain Eukaryota; kingdom Viridiplantae; phylum Streptophyta; class Magnoliopsida; order Brassicales; family Brassicaceae; genus Camelina; species Camelina sativa. Next base: position 28,350,015 of record NC_025704.1, on the reverse strand, counting down.
TTTGCACATGGGACTGTATCTTCGAAAAAGTTCCAACTTATCGTTATCAGCCTTTTGTGACAGTGACCACGTAGGCTGAAAAAAGACTCGACGATCCACCACATGCTTTTGTATCTTTCTTGGTCCCAATCTCATCAGTTGGTCAGCCAGACGGCAAGAAACGGTTTCCAACTCGTCAACAGAAGCAGAATATAGAGCTTTTACAGCCACTGCTCATGAAACAACTTGGATTTCTTTTCTGCTTCGCGATCTAGGAGTCTCTCAACAATATTCTACTGTGCTTAGGTGTGATAATCTCTCTGAAGTCTACCTAAGTGCTAATCCGGCTCTGCATAAACGCTCCAAACACTTTGACACTTATTACCACTACATAGGAGAGCAGGTGGCGCTAGGACACATTGAACATATTCCAGCACAGTTTCAGATAGCTGACATCCTGACAAAGTCTTTTCCAAAACGAGAGTTCGAAGGTCTCAGAGACAAACTCGGTGTTGGTGCTTCACCCACCACGAGTTTGAGGGGGAATGAAGGTGAATCATGTAGTTTGGGCCACAAACAGGTCCAACAACCAGTCCAGAAAGTCGAAGGCCCATATCTACAATCCTGTCAACATCATCATGTGAAGACAAAGACTGTACCTGCAAAAGCTCTCCTACATAACCGTTACGATGCTCTCACTGATAAGGATGATGACTAGCTAAGACTACAGCTGTACACATGAGTCACCAATAGTCTAGATTGTTCTCTATGTCACTATATAAGACAATGTAACTCTCTCATGTAAACCTAGTATGAGATTATAATAAAAACGTAAAAGTTTCAGTCGCACCTCTCTCTGTTTTCAATTATAACCGCAGCAAAAGCGGCTAATGTGCGTAACTTCATCAGCTTATTGCCTCAAAGTTACGACACCTCGGTTGGTGAATGCGGTGTGTAATTATTCGGTGGTCAAAAACAGAGGATCGCCATCGCTCGAGCTATCCTCAAGGATCCTAAGATTTTGTTGCTTGATGAAGCGACAAGTGCGTTGGATGCAGAGTCTGAGCCAGTGGTTCAAGATGCGCTTGATCGGGTGATGGTGAACCAGACCACGGTTGTGGTAGCTCACCGGCTCACTACGATTAAGAATGCGGGTGTGATTGCGGTTGTGAAGAATGGTGTGATTGCGGTTGTGAAGAACGGTGTGATTGCAGAGAGTGGGAGACATGAGACGCTAATGGAGATTTCAGGTGGTGCTTATGCATCGTTTGTGGCTTTTCAAATGAGTGCGAACTGAGACTAAATGTTTTTTGTTGTCAATGATTATATCCTATTAATTGGAAAGTACAAATATGAAACTAATCTTTTTTTTTGTCAACCATTGGGCCACAACTGGCCAGCCCATTAGCCAAATTCCTACATTCGTTGGAATCGGGACTCGATCCCGGGTATGATGGTGCCTTCTACAAATGGACTTACCTCATACCACTGCACTAAGGTCACTTCACTATATGAAACTAATCTTAAATGTGTTAGAAATTACATTAAATTGCCATTAGAAAAACTTAATTAATTAATTAAATAAATATAATTAATTAAAAAACAAAAATGGGGAACACATTAAATAAAATAAATTGTAGAAAAGTAAAAATTTTTTTATTAGAATCAAAACTAATCCGTATTAAAAAAAAATTAACAGCTAAGATTTTAAAAATCTAATAGAGTAAAATCTACAACTACTAATTTTATCCTACTATATTAATTGGAAAGTACAAATATGAAACTAACCTTAAAATGTGTAAAAATTACATTCAATTGCCATTAAAAACTTAATTAAGATTAATTTATTAATTAAAAAAATGAAAATCGAGACACATCAAATAAAATAAATTATAGAAAAGTAAAAAAAAATTATTAGAATCAAATCTAATTCGTAATTAAAAAAATTAACAGGTAAGATTTTAAAAACCAAATCGAATAAAATATACAGTTACAAATTTTATCAAAAAAAATTTCCACAACAGATAAAAATTATTACAGACAAGAAAAAGAAGCCACAGAAAAAAACAATGAATGTTGTTTTCAAAGAGGTTTTTAGAACTTTTACTAGCTATATTTAGTTGCTCTTTTTTACATGTTAGTAAGGATTGTGTTTAGTCGACAAATGTTTAAACAATTTTATTCATTACATGCAAATGTTTTATTGACAGGTTTTCAATAAACATTTTTAAAATACAAAAATTATCATATAAGCAAACTAAATTTTTAATCACAAACTATTATAAATAACATAATAATAAAATAAATTATAACAAATTTTTATTAAAAAAAAATTCAGCCCGCGGTTCTCCGCGGGTTAGTACATAGTATACTATTATTTAATTTTGTAATCATAGGGACTAAAATTATAGTGTTTAAATATATTATAAAAAAAATTAATTTTGTAAACCAGATATGAAATTTTGAAACGTTTATTCTTGTGGCTTTTCATAATTTATTTTTCCATTACGTAGTAAACCAGATATGAAACTTTTTTACGTAGTAAACTGCATTGTAGTCGTTAGTCGGACACACACAATGACAGAAAATATAAATAAGAAAAATTTTCTAGTAGAAAGTAGAAACCAATCAAATAATTCAAACCACACAATTACATCTTCAAATAAAATAAACAAATCGGATAAGAATTTAAATTACAAAGAAAGAAAAAGGAGTAAAAATTTAAATGATTTATTTTCGAACTCCGTAGATTGCAGCAATGTAGAGAAGTTGTGTTGCCGAAAGTATTATTAGAAACGCTTCCATTGTTCTCTGTCGAGAAATAAAAAACGAATTAACTTAGTTATAATATTCAAAATAACAAATTTTGTTTTAATTTTAATTTAAATAATCATTTAACGTTTTTATTGATTGCTTTGATAACGAAAATTTTGCAATAAAATGATATAATAGAGGTTTACTCACCAGACGAGCATTTCTCATCCCAAGTTCAATTTCCTTGCAGCCAAAACTACACAAGAACATTCAAGAGACAACGATTTTTAGTAACCTATAGATTGATATATACTAATTTTGTTGTGGAAAGTATACTAAATTTATGAAAAAATGATTGAACATTGAGTCAAAAGTGTTGTGTCAACGTCCATACCCCATGGCTAAAAGTGTGAGCGACCAAGCAATGGTGGCGGCAGATACAGCTGCTGGGAGACTCGTTGTAGTCCATGATTGGAGATGACTGACGCCAGAGATAACCGAGGCAGCTCCCGCAACTCCAGCAATTAAGGCAAACGTCACAAAGAATCCGGTTGCCGCATTACCCATTGGGAAATGTATCGGCGAGAAATGAGCCGGAAGACTATAATCCGCACCTTAAATACCAAGGGAAAGATATTGAGATGCTTAATTCAAATTGTTATATAAAAAAAAATCTGAAGTGATTTAGTGATGAATTAATCGGCTTAATGGTGATGATTAAAAAATAAATTAAAACTAGTTCGTTGGCAAAGCAAAAGGCTTGTATAATTTCCTTTAGAAACATATATTATATCTATACACAAATAACATTTAGCCCTACCCTAGCTATAATTCAAGAAATGTAACTAAAAATTATTTTTGAATTACAAAGGCTTTGTTTCATACCAAGAAAGGAAAAATAATAATAATTTAATGAATCATATACCAATAACGAAGCCATGGTTGATAGCTTTGTTCATGGACCATGCGCCAATCCCAAGAACAATAGCATACATACAAAAGTTCAGAACTAAAAGAAAAGAGGCCACCGGTTTCATCTTCTGTTCCACCATTTTTTCTTGGGTGCGAAATGACTTGGGAGCTTATGTTTTTTATTTTTGATAAAGCTTAAGAGCTTAGGCTTTATATATAGATCCAAGAGAGTTTAGATTAGTGGTGCTTTTCTTGGTTAAGGCTGTATGGTTTTTTCTTGATTCTTAAAGGTTCCTGCAGGTTGTAAAGCTGAGTTGCTGTGGTTTACTTTTTTGGTCTCCAAAGAATCCATATATTGCTTCATTCACAGGGCATAATTAAATATTTTAAAAGTAATAAAAAGAGTATGAACTAAATGAAAACCTTTGGAAACTTCAAGATTCTTTGGTTCACTTAGTTTCTTTAGCATTTTTCTTGTATTATGTTGCTTTTAGATTTTCTTTTGCCCAAAAAAAATGTTACTTTTAGTTTTTCTTTTCTTTTTATGTACATGAGTAAATATTATATTCTGATGGCAAAGAAAAAACAGAATAAAAAATTCTATGCATAAGTCTGTAAGTATAAAATTTCAGATACATTTTGCAGATTTCATCAAGACGAGAAAAAAAGAAAGAAGGAAACGTGTATAAGAAGTTGTCAGAGGAAACTAATGATGGAAAAACCTTGGGAAGCAAGTCATATATTCTGAATTGATTACAAGGGAATATTATAGTAGTAATGATAGGAGAGGTCATAGGGTTGATAATTGATTTGAATGTTGTTCTTTCCTTTTATAATCGAAACTAAGTAAAGCCAAATCATCCCGGCCTAGAAAAATCCATTCTCATCACCAAAGTATTATCTCAACAGTTTTTTAATCTTCTCTTCTCTCAACTGATTACAGAAGCAGCCTTTGTAAACATGCTGCAGAAAACATAGCAGACTTCATGTGGCATTAATAAAATTGGTGTTTAGTATCAGACAGGATATCTGATTTTGTCAATCTGTATGTTTAGCGATTTACTGTCTGATACTTAGAGATAAGGGGTTTTCTTCTTGGTATGATCCACTATTTCCATCAATAGACTACGTGTGCAAGCCAAAAAAATTAAAACAGACTTTAACCGCAAATTGAAACCAACTCTTTGGACGGTAGCAACATCTATAAAACAAGACTCCTAAATGTTTCTATGCTTTGGATGTGGGAACTAATATAAATAAGAATTTTTGGGTTACCTAAAACCGTCTCTTCAGCTGGGGAGGCATGTTGGTCCATTAGAACTGACGAAAACGTACTCATTTCAATATTCGCACAATCAAAGATTCAAAGTGACGTCTTGTGTTCCTCCTGGGTATCAGAGGCAGGGAAAAGCAGAGGTTTCTTGAGTGGTGCTTCACGTAATCTGCAAAAGAAATAAAATATAGTGATCCATTGTACAATACAATTTTAGATTGATCGGGAAAAAGAACGCGGGTGAGCTATATATATATATATAGTATCATGTTCAAGTCATGCTTAATGCGTTACCTGCTTTCGCTTCCAGTTTCTCTCTGTCTCTTCACAACTGTCGTCTCAACACACTCTTCTCTGTGCTCAGTCTTATTAACCAAATTGTCTTCACCTGCTTCACAAACATGTGGAATTGTGTTTGAGTTACTAAGTCTATTCTCCAGTGATGAAGATTCCTCTAAGAGTCGTATACCCCATCCATTAAATGTTAACTTAGAGTCATTCATGTATAATGGACCCTGCCATATCTTTTTTATATGAATCTGCATATCGACGTGATCGTAGTTCCCTTGAGCTAGAGGAGCATTAACATCGTTTAGAGGGATACGACAGTCCAATATAAACAGATGACTATCTGTCATAGGTGTGTAGAAGTCATGTAGCTGACCAGATGAATCAAAGCTGTTCCCAAATCTGTCTTTGAACCGACAGTTTACATGGATATGTATTGCATTCCCACTATTAATGGGCTTAGAATCGAAAACAACCACGGCGCAAGCCCTAAATTTGAAGAATTGTTGAGAGAGAGATGTGTGAAGTAGAGGGATATTGGTCAAAGATTCTCCGGAACCAATAGATTGGTGAGTGAAATATGAAGGCACTTCTTCACCTAACAATATCATGGAGTTGAAAATAATTGATTGGTTGTGGAGGATAGCTTCTGGATCCAAGTTTAAGAACTTGAAGGTGAATCCCACTTTTCGTTGATAATAACTTGGGTGATATGAGAAAGCCTCGTCAAGTCCCTGGATTGGAAACTTAGAGTGAATGTTATCTGTTGCTATTGCCACCTCACTTGGACTACCATTCCAACTAGCTTCGGTCAATGACCCACAGCCTGAAAATTCAGCGGTTAGTTGTTTCAGTTTGTAAATGTTTAAGGATACACGTACTAAATTGTTGCACTTCTCCATAGTCATGTATGTGAGCTTAGTGAATTTCTCGATCCACCAAGGGACCTCTTCTATCCCTGTTCGTTGTAGAAGGAGCTGTCTAATGTTGGTTGAGATATTAGGAAAAGTGTCCAACCGTGAGCATCCACTGAGATTAAGGGTATAAAGATGATGTAAGTTGATACCAGTGGGAAGAGTCTCCAGATTTATGCAATCCGTAATTTGCAAAATATCAAGTTTAGTGAAATTCTGGATAGAGGAAGGAATCTCCACCAAACTTGGAATATCCGACAGAAACAATCTCCCCAAAGTGTGAGGCAGCATCGCCATGAGAGGTGTAAGCGGCTAAACCAAAAATTTAATAAAATAGAGTTGTCAGTTCACAAATCATCTGTACGTTTAAAAACTTTAAAAGTGCCTGTTAATGTAATTAATAAAATAAAAAAAAGAACTCAAAAATGAAAAAGCATGTAATTTCTTGTTTAAAAACTCTAGTTTTATAGTATTTTATAACTCTTGCTTTTATAAGTCTGAGAACTTCCAAAAAAAAAAAAAAATCCAAATAAAAATAAATTTTACTATGGAATATTAGTAAATTATATACCAATTAGCATCAATTGATTGCGTTGTTCAATATTTTAACTTACAATATCTACGTTTTTACAAATATAATATGTTATATGTGAAAATATATAATTTTTAAAAAATAACTAAGAAGTTCTTGGTCTAGACTATATTTTTTCTCATGCCAACAACTAGAACATTTTATATAGTCTCCTTCCAAATGTCATTCAAACCAACAATCACTAGGTTTTGCTTGAGAACCTATTGCCCACTCGATTTTTAACTCAGGGAAATTTTTTTTTAACTTGGTTTCCTTAAATAAAAATTTGTTTTAAAAAGGAAAGATTAAATTCATACCTGCACTGTTTTCCAAAAGTTCTCATTCATGATTCTAAGAACAGTAAGATTCATTAGACACAAATGAGAGGTAATTTCTTCAATACATGTATTCTTGATAAGGAGCACTGAGATGTTGGTTGAGATATCAGGAAAAATATTCAACCGTGAGCATCCTTGGAGGTCAAGCGTATCAAGAGATTGGAGATTGATTCCATTGGGAAGAGTCTCTACATTACTGCATCCTGACATGATTAACTGCTCTAGCTTATTGAGATATTGAATAGAGGAAGGAAGTTCCACCAAACTTGAGCAATCACTAAGATCAAGTGTCTCGAGATTGGTGGCCATTGAAAGATCTGGAATTTCTTTCAAATGTATAGATCTTTTCAAATCTATTTTCTTGAGCCCTCCAAGTGTCTGAGGTATAAGTAAGGTACACACAAGGAATACCATGTAAGAAGTAAAATAAGTATTATTTGTTTATAGTTACATAATTTTGGATAATACTTACATGAACTCCTTCCCATAGCCTCTCGAGTTTGCTCCCTTGCATTTGGAGCTTAACGAGATTTTGAGGACAAAAATTAGAAGGCATACACCTCCTTGGATAATCGTCCAACCTCAATAATCTAAGTTTATGGGGTAAATAGTCAAACCCTTCTGGTAAGTGCCATCTCACCTCTTTCTTTTGGTCCGATTTTCTTGTTGTTAACCTTTGTTGGTACCACTCCTTAGTGTAAATTTCTAGAAAAAGAAGATTACGCATCTCTTTGAAAGCACTCTCATGTATACGCAGTTCATCAGTCTCATCCATATCCAATGATATACCTATTATCTTTTTGGTACCCTGAGATAATTAATTTCCAACATAATTTCTCAAATAGCATAACTTTAAATCTTAGAGAACGAGATATATGTAAAGAACACATCAAAACTTACAGTGTTATCTTCTAGTAAATCACATATATCCTTTGAGTCCATAAGGAATTCCCTTTCTCCAGGTTCATTGGACTGTGCGCGCACGATCTCCTTACCCATTTCTTGTAGCAAAGAGTGCATCTCAACGATACCCTCTCGTACATATATAAGAGATTTTTCAACGAGGTTTTTCAACCCGATATTAACATCCAAGCCGCTGTGTGCTAGTAACAACTTGATGTTACTGACTTTTTCACCATTGAAAAGACATGCAATGTGACGTAATATTGCTTTATCTTTTTTATCATTTAATCCATCATAGCTGAGTCTTAGTGTCTTCTCAATTTTTCCATCCAAACCATTTCGAAGCCTCGGCAACATATCCATTAAATCCTCTTTGTCTCTACCCCTTAAATACGAGCCCAAAACCTTAAGACCCAAAGGAAGATTACCGGCACATAATGCAACTTCAGAAGCAAGCTCTATCAAACCGTCGGGTGGAAAGTTTTGCCTAAAAGCATATCTAGAGAACATCTCAAGAGCAAGCTTCTGAGATGGGAGACATACTTCATAGATATGATCAATCCCATGGGCCCGTAAAAAATGTTTGTCTTTTGTAACCAAAATGATTCTACTCCCACTTCCAAACCACTGAGTTTGACCGACCAAAGTATCTAGCACCACTTGATCATCCAAATCATCAATAAATATAAGAACTTTTTGGTGTTTTAGCCTCTCTTCCACTGCCCCTAAACAACTTATCCTTATATCTTTTTTGTCTAAAATTTCAGACAAGAAATTTCTCAACAAATGCAACTTCATGTTATAGTCGTCCGGGTTGGCACTTTTATAAATTTCCAGGCTCTTAGATACGAAAGCTCTGTCTATGAAAATTCTACCTTGGAACTGACGAGAAAGTTGGTTGTATAAAACTCTTGCAATGGAAGTTTTGCCACTTCCTGAGGTGCCCCATATCCCAACCATCCTCACTTCGTCAGATTCCAAATGCAATAATACACTCATATTTGCAATATGATCTTCCATTCCGACAAAGTCCTCAAAATCCTTCGATGGAGCTAAGTTTAGTTTAGCCAAGATATCATTGGCAATTGCTTCTATCATTTTTGCTTCGTTAGGCCTGAAAAGGTTATAAAATGAATTCACTCACACGAAACAAACAAGTACCAATTGTCACATGTCAATGTGTACAAAAACGGATATATAAAAAAGGTTGTACCAGTTTTGAGAATGATATCCGAGGAGACTTGCTACGTCGGTCAATGATTGCCGCCAAAGCTTGCTTTCATCCTCTGTTTTTCTCTGACAAGTCTTAGCAAAAGCCTCTCCAAAGTTTCCGGTTTGTTTCCTGACATGAGATGGATCTAAACCGTAGAAAACCGGTATAATTAGTTGATCCAACTCTTCCTTGCAGTTCACGATCTCCAGCAACTCATCCAGGCACCAGCTTGAAGATGCGTACTTCTCTGAAAACACAACCACCGCAATCCTTGAAGTCCTGATCGCTTGTTTAAGCTCGGGATCGAGCGACTGGCTTCTCTCGATCTCGTTGTCTTTGAAAGAAATTATCAGTTTTCGGTCAAGTTCTTTTAGAAAGTGGCTGAGGAAAGTTACGCGGACGTCTTCCCCACTAAAGCTCGGGAAAACATCGTATACCCAATTGCGTGAAGAGGAGGAAGAAGAAGCCATTAAGCTAAGAAAAACAAAAATCTTTCTGGAAAAGTTATAGGGTTAAGAACAATAGCTTAAAAAAAGTTAGAGAAACCTTTAGAAGTAGATTTTTTTTTATTCTGTAAATTTCATGGAAAGGAGAAGGAAGCTTGAAGAGTCTCGTGAACCAAGTCTAACGGAGACTTTTAGGTAGGTTAGGTACTAGTTGAATCTATGCCATTGGTGGTGGATCCAAATTGTTTTCTTGCTCTGAATTATATATATGGACTTTGAGGAAGTCATGTTTTCGTCGTTATTGTGAAAAGAAATTGAAAAGCAAGCATCATTAGTGGTTTGGTAGTTTCATGTCAAGTATTATTATCCTAGTGGTCTGTACTCGACTATCAGTTAAATTAACAATGAAGCATCACTTTTCTATTAAAAAAAACCAACTAACAGTATAAAATTACAAGTGGAGACAGATTCGATCAAATCCTAGATATATGATATTGAATTCAGCAAACGGTCCTCAAAATATTATTGAATAAGTTATGAAACTATCCCCTATTTAATATTTGGAAAGTACATGACTTTTTTTTAGACTATATATAGGTATATATATAATTTTTTGGTTATAGACTTATGACATACATAATTTAAGTGTATCATAATATATAGGTTAGTTTGATTTTTGGTAATTAAGGATAATATGCATTTAGTTAATTATAGTAACATATAAAATCAATTATAGGTAACATTTAAAAGATAAGGAAATGCATATGTGATTCTTCTTTCACTTTTATTTGATTTTATATTTAAATTATTGTATAATATATTTAGTTAATAAAATTGATGATTTTTTCTGCATATGTAACTTAAACTTTTTTAAACAGACATATATTACTCAATTGATAAATAACAAATGTATAAAATGTTTCAACCACATTGCCTAAGAAAACTAGGCAAAAATTCAAAGTCATAGTATAAAAAAATGACCAAAATGATTATGAATACGAATATGCATGAACTTTGATTTATCAGACATTGAAATCATACTAGAAAGTCATACTTCAAAGTTATACTATTAGAACCCCTGTTTTAGAAATCGCTAGGCGCTAGTCGGGCGGTCGAGGTGGACCTAGCGCCTAGCGAGAAAATCAGAGATTAAATAGGGATTAATCGGGGACTCGTTTAGGGTTATTTATTAAATTAACAATAAAATAAAAATATATTGTACTATAATTCTGTTTATGTTAAAAGGAAAATATCAAATAAAATATAAAACTATAGTATTGTCTTTAAAATTATGGTAAACACATAAAAACATCATTTTAAAAGAAAATTTTATGATTTTTGTTAAAAGTTATACATTAGTTATTGTAAAACATCATGATCTCTTAATTTAAACGCCTAAATAACAAAAATATTTATGTCTGATTTTTATTTGGTTCTAAAAAAAAATTGGTATACACAAAATTAAGCGGAATTAAGCGGAAAATAATCGGATTAGACATGCATAATCGGATAATCGATGCTAGGCGGAGATTAGTCATTAATCGAGGCGGAGAGGGTGGGCCTAGCGATTTTGCGGGGCGTAATCGGTACTAAGCGGGGATTTTTAAAACAAGGATTAAAACCAATATAAATTGTTCAATCCATAAAAAATTCAAGCTTTAATAATATTATTCTTTCAAAAAATATCTTTAAAATTTTGACTTTATAACGAGTAAAAGTTTGAATATTTAAATTCAATTTCATATATTTCTTTTGTTGAATTGTATAATTTTATATCTTATAATAATTTAATTTAAAGTATTTAAAAATAGTTTAACTTGATATTTTTAAGAATATCATAAATATATGATATATCAAAAATTTAAAATTATAAACACTCTAATTTGATTTGTTATAGCACGGGTCAATAATATGTCACTATAATATGAAAAAGTCAAGAAATATGATTTCTTGCTAGAGCACGAGTTGAAATTTCAAGAAATATGATTTGTCAGATTAAACTAAAGTTTGGAATAATGTTGTTTGGTAGAGGCTTTTTCGGTCAAGATGATTTTGACAAACATATGTTGCATATTTGGTCCTAAAATTAATATGCGGTATATTATGGGTTAAGTTATAGAATTAACTATCAAAATACAATATATAATTTTATAAACTAAACAAATTAAAAAAATTAACAAACAAAAAATAATTTTTTTAACAACTAAATTAACCCGCAGTGTGCCGCAAGTCAAAATCTAATCTACTAAACTATTTTACAAAATAGATATTATTTCATAAGTCATATAAGTCATATTCAGAACATGATTTCATGGCATAATGTTTAATTCCAAAAGAAAAAGATTTATAAAACAAATAAAACAATCACATATATAGTGATTTAAATAAAAATTATAAAATAAACAAAAAAAATTTCAACCCGTGCTCTAGCACGGATCCAATTCTAATTATATATATTATATTAAAGCACAAGTAAAAACGTTCTACATTCAATCTCAGACACGAAGTACCATTTTGCCATTAATGAAAGTGCCCCTAACGTTGAAATATTTTGTCCCTGGACGTAAATTTACCAATTTTTTGCATTAAAAATAAATCAAAAAAATCGACAGAAATAATCTATTTACACAAAAAGTTATTTGCAAAACTAGAATTTGCTAGATATATCCTATATTTTTTGGAAAACACCCTTATTACAACTATAGTTCTGTTTTATACTATAAATTCTACAAATTTGAGATAATTAATGGGCTTAGATTGTTTATAGATTAATGGGCTTCTGCAGGAAAAAAAAAGTCGACGACAATACACCTTCTTACTGGAAACCCTAAAAAGATAGGTCATTTACAACTATAAATACAATGCTATCATTTACTTTCACCATAACTCAACAAAGAAAAAAGAAAAAAACTCTCTTTTCTTGAATTATTAGTTTTATCAATTTTAATAATTCTTTCATCATGTTCTCAAATTTATATTTGTATTCCCATCTTGATGTTTTTTATGATTCATCGACTGATCCTATTTCTTTCCTGTTCATATAGTGGTTTCTTAGAAAACAAGATCCAATAATCATAATGCTTTGGTTGTTGTTGGTTCACCTTACAAAAAGGTATAATATTGTGTTTTTTTGGTTGAGGTTTTACGTTTAATTCTTTAATCATGTTCTCAAAAAAACTCTCTTCTATTGAATTTATAATTTAATTAATTTCAATAAGTCTTTCATCATGTTCTCAAATTTATACTTGTATTCCGATCTTGCTGTTTTTTATGATTATCGACTGATCCTATTTATTTTCTTGTTCATATAGTGGTTTCTTTGAAAGCAAGATCCAAAAATCATAACCCTTTGGTTGTTGTTGGTTCACCTTACAAAAAATGTATAATATTGTGCTTTTTTTGGTTGAGGTTTTACGTTTAATTCTTTACTCATGTTCTCAAAAAATTTTATTTGTATTCCGATTTTCTATTTTTATGATTAATCGACTGATTCTTTTTATTTTCCTGTTCGTATATTGGTTTCTTGGAAAGCAAGATCCATAAATCATAAACTTTTGGTTGTTGTTGGTTCACCTTACAAAAAGGTATAATATTGTGTTTTTTTAGTTGAGGCTTTACGTTTAATTATTTAATCATGTTCTAAAATTTTTTTTTTGTATTCCGATTTTTTTTATGTTAATCGACTCATTCTTTTTTATTTTCCTGTTCGTATAGTGGTTTCTTGGAAAGCAAGTCCATAAATCATAAAGCTTTAGTTGTTGTTTGTTCACCTTTCAAAAAAGGTATAATAATTATGTTTTTTTGATGAGGTTATAAGTTTAATTCTTTTATTATGTTCTCAAAATTATAATAACATTAAAAAAAAAATATTCTTCAATCGAATATTTATAATATATTCTTATATTTATCTTCCATCTTTATAAAGAAATATATTGCATATGGATCTTATTATTCTTTTATTTTCCTGTTAATGTAATAGATAATAACTATTTTACATAGGTATCAAGGACCAGATGAATCGATCAATAAATTTGTTTCTAATTAATATCAGGTATTATTTTATATAATCGGAATGATTAACATGTTAAATTATTTATAATCCTTATAATTTCTTTTTCATAAGTTGATTACACTTAGATTGCCATATTTGCAGGAAAGCTATGATCGTTAATAGCCATGTATATTTTTGGGAATATAGAAACAAAATTGTTTAATTTTTATCTTTAGCTTAAATTTCATTTAGATTATTTAAATAATCATGTTATATGAGAATTGATAATAATTCCATGTTTTAATTATCACTTTTCGTTATAAAAAAAATATTGAACAGGTTAAACCTAAAGAATACTACAATGAGGATGATACTAAGGATGATGTTATGATTCCTTCAACGACTACAACAACTAAATTCTCAGACTGGATTATATTCAATACACAAGCCCCTCAAGCCTAAGAAATCGTTTATGCTGAAATTTCAAACCCATCTGTTTAAAAGTCTTGTGGAGAAAGAGTCAGGAACATACATTGGTTGCTTGCGAACTGACAGAGGAGGAGAGTTCACCTCAAGCATGTTCAATCAATTCTGCGAAGAACATGGGATCAAGAGACAATTAACCGCAGCCTACACTCCACAGAAAAACGGTGTCGCCGAAAGAAGAAACCGCACAAGAATGAATATGGTCAGGTGTTTACTTACGGAGAAGAATATGCCAAAGAAGTTTTGGCCTGAAGCTGCAAAGTGGACATGTCATGTGCTGAACAGAAGCGTGACAAATGCGGTGAAAGACATGGTGCCTGAAGAATGTTGGAGTGGAATTAAGCCCAGTGTGAGTTATTTCAGAGTCTTCGGTTGCATCGGTCATGTACATGTTCCTGAGCAGCGAAGAATAAAACTCGATAGCAGAAGCCGAAAATGTGTTCTTCTTGGAGTGAGTGAGGAATCCAAAGCATATCGACTTTATGATCCAATTTCAAAAACAGTGGTCATTAGTCGAGATGTGATATTCGAAGAGGAGGAGAAGTGGGATTGGAGTGAAGCAGAGAAAGGTTCTGGTGATGTTTTAGACTGGGGAGAAGAACAAAACGGAGATGACGTAGAAGAGACTGAAGCTATTGGGGAGGGTGAAACTGGGGTGGAGCATCCCGTTGATGTTGAGAATAATGAAAATTTGTCAAATGCTTCTCAGCCAGCGATTCACCAGCAACGTGAAAGAAGAGCTCCTATATGGATGCAAGACTACGAAAGTGGAGAGAGAATCTCAGATGAAGAGGCTGAAGCAGAGATGGCGTTAGCATTGTTTCTATCTCATGATGATCCAGTAAGATTTGCTGAAGCAAGTAAAGAAGAGAAGTGGATGGAGGCAATGAGAAGCAAAATTCAGTCCATTGAGAAGAACAATACTTGGGAGCTTGTAAGCTTACCAGCTGAGGCGAAAAGAATTGGAGTCAAATGGGTTTTCAAAACTAAGCTGAATGAAGACGGGAAGGTTGATAAATACAAAGCACGTTTGGTGGTGAAAGGATATGCACAGGAGGAAGGCATTGACTATGATGAAGTCTTTGCACCAGTAGCTCGTTGGGACACTATCAGAGTTCTTTTGGCTGTAGCTACACAAAGAGGGTGGAAGGTGTATCAGTTAGACGTCAAGAGTGCATTTCTTTATGGTGAATTAAAGGAAGTGGTGTATGTAGATCAGCCAGAAGGTTTTGTTAAAAGAGGTGAAGAAGATAAGGTGTATCGATTGAAGAAGGCCTTGTTTGGCTTAAAACAAGCTCCCAGAGCCTGGTTCAGTCGGATAGAAGGATACTTCAAGCAAGCTGGATTCACTAGAAGCAGCCATGATCACACTCTGTTCTTTAAGCGAGAAGGAGATAAGTACATCATGGTAAGCATTTACGTTGATGATTTGATTTTTGCTGGAAATGATGAGCTTATGCTTGAAGAATTCAAACAATCAATGAAGCGAGAGTTTGACATGACCGATCTCGGGTTGATGAGGTTCTTTCTCGGTGTGGAGGTTCGTCAAAGCTCTGATGGAATTCATCTTTGTCAAAAGAAATATGCTTCGGAGGTGTTAGAGAGATTCAAGATGGCGGACTGTAATTCAGTCAAGAATCCAATTGTTCCAGGAGTTAAACTCTCAAAAGAAGGAGTTGGAGAAGAAGTCGATGCGACTCTCTACAAACAACTTGTGGGGTGTTTGATGTATCTCACAGTTACAAGGCCTGACATGATGTATGTGGTCTGCTTGTTATCACGTTTCATGGCAAGACCAAGAGAAGAACACATGTTAGCAGCAAAGAGAGCTTTGAGATATCTGAAAGGTACGCTGGAACTTGGTATTTTTTATAGAAAAGGGTCTGAGCTGAAAGTGACAGCATATACAGATAGTGAGTATGCTGGAGATGTTGACGATCGTAAAAGCACTTCAGGCTATGTGTTTCTGTTAAATGGAGCAGCAGTGAGTTGGAGTTCAAGGAAACAAGAAGTGGTTACTTTGTCTACAACGGAAGCCGAGTATGTTGCTGCAACATCATGTGTGTGTCATTGTGTTTGGTTAAAAGGAGTTATGGAGCAGAATTTTTTTGAGCAGTGCGCATGTATGGAGATTTATTGTGACAACACTTCGTCAATTAAGCTGTCAAGGAATCCGGTGATGCATAGGCGCACAAAACACATTGATGTGAGGTACCACTACTTGCGTGATCTTACAAATCAAGAAGTTGTGAAATTGGTGTTTTGTGGAACGGGAGAACAAGTTGCAGACATCATGACAAAACCAGTGAAGTTGGAGACTTTCGTGAAGCTGCGAGGTCTACTTGGAATGCAAGCACAAGAAGTTTAAACTGGATGTTATTACAACATGTCCAGTTTAAGGGAGGGTTTGTTGGAGTTGAATAATTAGTCCACTAAGACTAAGTCGATGTTAGTTGTTTTCGTTTCGGTCAATAAGGCGAAGTTATAGGAACTGAGCCACGTTTGAATTAGCTTGTTTAGTTGTCATGTTTTTTCGCTTTCAGTTCGTTGTAAGGCTATTTAACGCCAATCTATTTTCAATCTAATGCATCAGAGAAGTATTCTCAGAAACCTGCAATTCTAGTTTTAACACCATCAAGCTAGGAAAAAAGATAGAAAAAACTTTCTTGGAAAGTCAAAATTTTAAGAGCAATAACTCGTAACTGAGACGAAACACGTCGATGCATATGTGAATTTTATAGAAAGGAGAAGGAAGCGTATAGAGTCTCCCCGTGACCACTTAACGGAGACTTTTCTGTATCAATCTAATCTACTACGAGAGCAAAGATAGCCATTGGTGGATCCATTGTTTTTAGACAAACTACTTTTTATTATAGTATAAGACTAGGAAGTATCCCTAAATTAATATAACAAAAAATACATAAATTATGAATTAAAAATGTTTTTTTCCTCCGAATTCCGTATGCTTCAAACCCATAAAAGGACCTAAAATTTTATGATTAACATCACCATAGTTCATTTTCAAACGTAATTAACTAAGAAAATCGCTCTGTAAGAAAATTAGTTGTCAAGAATCTCTGAAATGCTTCAAACTCATAGAAGAGACCTCTAAAATTCATTTGAATATATGCAAATAATTATTATTTGGCAAAGGTATTCAACATAAGAAGTCAAATCATGTTTTCGTCGTTATTATGAAATAATATTGAAACCCAAAGCAAGCATCATTAGTAGTGATTGGTAGTTTCATGCATGCATCGTTGAAGGAAAGGGATTTAAATTAATAATTTAATATGATTATGGTCGTGGTCCTGTTCTCAACTACTGAATAATATTTAATTTAAGTATTTAACAATTACAAGTGGAGACAGATTCGATCAAATCCTAGATATATGATATTTAACTAAGCAAAAGTCCTGAAAATATTATTGAATATATAGACTTACCTAATTGAGTTTACAAAAGAATAATAAACTACCACTAGCTATACACAATAGTCGGACGGATGAGTTTAGATGGCTTCACTTACCTGAAACAGAGGCTTTATCATTTCAGTTTTTGTTGTAAATTCCTTCAGCCTAGATATGCAGTTTAATTGAGTTGACCAATCCTAACTTGTTTTGGGTTTAGGGTTGGGAAGAAAGCGTGTGCAAGAAGCTACCCTTGTTTCATTACTCTGTTTCTTATGACTTTTGTCTTACGCTACAAGTATTGTGTAACATATACACCAAACTAACTTCCTCGAGCTTTTGTGGAATTGGATATACAAGAAATATTTTACCTAACTCTTGAGAAAAATTAATGGGATGTGGTCTTATCATATAAAAAATAGTTTCCGTTTAATCTTGGAAAGAAGTAATAGTGCTTAATTATTTTCGTTTTCCATTCCCTCTGTCTCGGGACGCTTCAAAAGTTCAAAAGTTCAAAAGTTCTCAGGGTTTTTATTGCTTTCATCGGGTTCAAAAACATGTCCAACATTAAATGAAAGTCCCACATATCATACCAATCTGATTTTATCGATTTTTTCTGTTAAAACTGAATTTTCTGCCCAACAATTTATTATCTTGAGAATTTTTAACTACAATGATCAACAGCATCGTATGAAATTACAAATTGAAACCAACTCTTTGGACGGTAGAAGAATCTATTGAATCATTTTTCGATAACTAAAAGGCTTCTGTATATATGCTCAGTGTCACAACTTATAAGATTTTTTAGTTACCTAACTCTCTACATGCTTGCTGCTGTTCCATTGTAACTGGAAACTATCCATTTCTGTATTCAAAATCAAAGATTCAAAGTAATGTCCTGTCTATCTTCAATATCCAGAGTTTGGAAGCAGGGTATTTACAAGAGGTTTCTCAACTTGGTCCTGTCACATAATCTGCAAAAGAAATAAATCCAGTGATCAGTTATATGAAAATAGTATTTGATTGATCCTGCAAAAGAGTTACGAGATATAGAACTTATGTCGTTATAACTCATGCTTAATGCTTACCCGCAGTCGTTTGCTGCTTCTCTCTGTCTCTACATTGCTCTCTACAGACTCTTCACAGTGTTCAGTCTCATACCCCATATTGTCTTCTTCGGCTTCACAAACATCTTGTGGAAGATTGTTTGCATCACCAAGTGGATTCTCCGGTGATGATCACACTACAGCATATATGTGCATTGTTAGCACGAGAGAAACGCTATAATATGTAATTCATAGCTCTTTTACAAACGCTATGTTAGGCCACTGTTATCGTAGGTACCACACATACAATAGCGCCAGATATGTATGCTATGATAAAGTCTTCTAACATAGCAGTACCAAAATGCTCTGTTATGGGGCTTTTCTAAAAAATTTAACTAATGTTATAAGTCATGCTATGTTAGGAGTTAGTGCTATTTTATATAATATGATAGTATCTTTTTTTCTTTCAAAATTTATTAAATTAGATTTTATAATTTTAAATTTCATAAAATAATATTACATTAACCAAAATAAGTCTTACATAAAAGTGTCACCAAGTCTTAAATAAAATAAAACTAAAATTACAAAGAAAAAGACAAACTTTACATGTACATGTAACCCATCCAAACCTTTCTTCTGCTCACTTTGCCTTGAAACAATCCAATGAACAGCCACTAGTTCACTTTGAATATATGAAAAAGACATGTTCCATGTTATCCTCTCCATATGCATCTGCTCATATGAAACAAAAGAATCATGAGAAGCCACAATCTGCCATTAACCCTATAAGCACATACCAATCACCGAGAGATAAATAAACCCTAAATTGTAATTGTAACCAAAACAAAAACAGAGTCAAAAGTTGAATCAGTTCACAAGCAATGGTACAAATCTTATTTTTTGTACAGTTGGTGAAGTCATAGGACGCACAAAGGATTAAACAAGAGAAATGAAAAACAGGAAAATAGATTCAAAGTGTTTACAAACCTGGTCAACCAAAAGTCTAAGCAAAAATCATCTTACCTGAAACTTGAGCTGCAATTTCCCTGCTGGAGTTATGCTTTGGCTTCAAGTCTAGATATATCCGACTGTTGTCAATACACAGCAAGAAAATGTAGATAGATCACAATTAACGAGTATTACTTTTCTGCAGGTTTCTTCTTAACGAGTTTGTGTTATAACAACTTGGGCTTCTGAAAAAAAAAACCAAGTTCATATTAGAGAGTGAGCAACAAAATTCACATAAAAGATCATTGTTACAACAAGAACCTACACATGAAGAAGAAATGCAGCCAATTAAACCTATCCTCCATTGTCCAATGCGAACAGACCAGACCAGTTTTCCGGCTAGAACAGAGAGCCACTCTGTATGACTGTATCTACTGCACGACTTTCTCTATAACCACCAACACAAAGACACATCAATCCAGACACAACATCCAAAAGTTTTTGTTTATAACATCAACAGAGATCAATCCAAAAGAGAAGTTTACCTTAGAGTTAGAGCAAGATCTATAATGCGGCCAAGCTCAAACGAGGGATTAGCCATTGGAGAAAATTCCGTGAAAATAGAGACCATATTCCCTATTAAAAACTCACACATATATAAATCTGCCATCAGTTCACAATATTACAAAAACCAGAGAAATCAAATGTAATAAACTGAAGAGACCCAAAACTAAATTTATAAAATCACAGGAGCAAGGCAAATACATTCATACATCTCAAAAAAATTGAAGCTTTCAAGCTAAACAACATAGGAGAAAAGAGTAAGAACTAACTTGCCAAACTTGATAGTATAGCTTGTGGTAATCATAAAGGCCACAACCATCCACTCTGAGCTCAAAATTCCAACACAGATTCCACAAATTTACTTGGATTAACAAGAAAACCCAGATCAGTACGGATTCATACAGCGAGAAGAGAAGTGAATCAATACAAATGTTGCAGAAACCCCTAAAATCTGAGAGTGAATCAACACAAATGTTGCAGAAACCCCTAAAATCTGAGAGATAAGCAGAAGAAGATGAGATTACCGACAGAGACTTAGAGAGCCTCTCTGTGACGATGGTGGTGGAATTGATATAAATCAATATGGATGAGTTGGTTCAGTGATAAACAGAGTCTCAAGTCAGAGAGAGAAAGAGAGAGAGAGAGAGAGAGAGTACCTTCGACCAAGTTTCCTCTACGCTTACCGGATTCTGGGTCCTCCACTTTTGTGGTTTTCGCAGTAGTGAGAGATTTTTCCAGAGAAACCAAAGCTGCATCCTCTAAACCAAACCAAAGATGTTGGGAGAGGGGCCAAATTCTTCGCTTTGGCAAGAGATTGGGCACTAATCTCAGAAAGAAACCAATTTGGGTCGGGAGAGAGTCGAGAGACACTGGATTAGACTTTACTGAAGCTCCAACAACTAATGTCGTAGATGGAGACAACGACAGTCTCGCAGATGAAACCCTTGAGGAAGGAGAGTTTCTAATTTTTTTTCTTTTGAGAATGTTTTAATTTTTAAAGGTAAGTTTTTTTTTTTCAATGGACTTGTTCACATACGACGCTTAATTGAAAATTTTCCCTAAATATTAACAAGTAATTTTAACTTCCCACTTCATGATTTTTTGTTATAGTGTTGTTTGAGTGCTATTATAGAGTAATCGAAAAAAAAGTTATCTTTCATAGCAGTTACGAAAAATGAGCTATTGTCTTGTGCTATCAATGTGGATATTTCTTGTAGTGATGAACAGTCCTCTAAGAGTCGTATACCCCAAGGGCGGACCCACATTGGCTTAAACTGGGGCAGTTGCCACCGTCATTATTTTAATAGTTAGTGTTATTTCATTACCTCCATAATTTATGCCCCTGTTAAAAAAAAATATTTATGCCCCCACTACTTAACTTTTTTAAACCCAAGTCTCATAAACACATAAATTTAAACTTTTATGTTAGACAAAACCCAATTCGTTATTAATATTAGAAGCCCATTTAGTTAGAAAATAAGTATTACAAGCCCATTTCGTTTTGTTACACTAAAAACTAAATACTAAATGTGTGAAACATGACTTTTCTGCTTTTTTCTCTCAGATTTTAATTTTATTATGTGTTTTATAAAACATAATTTTTAAATATTATATAAATATATATTAATTTAATATTGTTGCCACAGGTAAAATTATTTCCTAGATCCGCCGCTGGTATACCCCATCCTTTTAACATGAAACTAGGTTTTGAACCCACGCTACGCGTGGGTTTATTTGATATAGTTTGGTAAAAACTATATATGATTGATGATAGTTATTATATATTATCTTTTAAAATTAAAATTACTATTATGAAAAAAAAAATTCAATTCAAATATACAATTTTAAAAATTATAAAATTCATAAAAGTCAATAGTGTCTAAGAATCAAATATGATAAAAAGAATTATGAATCAATCTTGTTTTCTCATATTTAATTGGCAGCCAACACATATATCTTTGTATTTTTTTCTACATTCACCGTCTCTTTATATTCATTCTCGTCAGTCATATTCAATTTTTCACAGTTATTGTCGTCGCTTCTTTCACCACACACTTGTTTGTTATACTCTTCTTCTTCCTCTTCCTTACTTTCTTTCTAATCCTCTCCATCTTTTTCTATGTAAAACATTCGTTATTATGTGGTTAAGAAATTTATAACTTTAACTAAACATAGCTTCATTAGCCTATGAATTAACTACCCAAAACAACATTGTTCATTTGAAATATTGAACTCGAAATTCAGTTCCCTTCTACCATAACTTAGTCTTCAATGATTCTTATCGTCGATCTTTCTTATTAATACCCAAAAATCTTACAAAAACACATCAATCATCTATAACATCATACACACACTCATGTTTTAGGTTTATAAAAGATTAAATTTTAGTTAAGTGAATTATTTAATTTTGGTTAAGTTTACCTAGGATGTGTTTAGTATAATTTAGTTTGAGAAATTTTAAAAATGTTAATTAGTGACATGTCAAATTCCGATTGGATGTTTTAAAGCTTAGGTGGACAGCCTTAGGAGCTTATAGCTTCTACTTTTTATTAGTATAGATTAGAGATAGGGGCTTTTGGCCCTTCTAAATAAATCTGTGTATTACCTAAATGGATCTGTATATCCACATGCTCGTACTTCAGTTGAGTTAGAGGAGCACTTGTATCTTTGTTTAGAGGGATACAACATCCGAATATAAGAAGATGGCTATCCTTCATAGGTACCCAGAAAAATTGTGGCTCACCAACAGATTCAAAGCTGTTACCAAATCTTCCTTTGAACTGACAGGTTACTTGGATGTCTACTCCATTGGAACCAAATCTTGGCGCAGAGTTGGACACCACCGTGCAAACCCTAAATATGAAAACTGGTTGAGAGGGAGAGCTCTCAAGTAGAGGGATACTTGTGAGAAAGGTCCCAGTAGTACAGCAGTAAGTGAAATATGAAGGCACTTGTTCACCTGGCAATTGTATGGACTTGAACAAAACTGATTGTTGGTCAAGGAAAGCTTCTTGATCCAAGTTGAAGCAGTTGTTAAATTTGAAAGAGGCTCTGCGCGTTTCCACTGCCAAAGCGTTTGGAGTATCGTTCAAGGTAGCTTCAGTCAATGACCAACAGTCTGTAAACTCAACCTCTTTAATATGTGCCAGTTTAGATAATTCTATGGAAACAGATCGTAAGTTGTTGCATCCATTCATAAACAGCTCTTTGAGACTAGAGAATTTCTCTATCCACCAAGGTACCTCTTCAATTGTTGGAACTGAATTTTCAGAAACAAGTTTCAGAAAATTGCAGGTTTTGGGACAATGACTTTCCGGTGACTTTCCGGCCAAATTTCGGCCAAATGGCGGATCGGAATTGTCTGGTCGATAGTGCAATGGAAAGCTGGTAACGAGTACTACAAGATGGTATACTCATACGTCCAATATGGAGTTGATTTGAATGAGAAATAAGAGTGTGAAGTGAGCTACTTGGGATGGTTTGGGAAATATCCCACATCGGAAATATGATTGATTTTTCACTCATATATATATATAGTTTTACACTCTTCTAGTTTCAAAAGTGTGTAGAAGGAAGAGGGAAGGTTCCCATACGCGAACCGAACCGAACCGGGCCGAGCACGGATGCGGGACGGGCCGGACGCGGGGCGGGCCGGGCCGGGCTGGTCTTGGGCGCGGGCTGTGGTCTCTTGGGCTTTTGGGTTTTTGGGCTCTTGAGACTGCTGTAGGCTCATTTAATTTTTTGGAAAGACTTGGTGTGAACTCCAAGCAAACTTGGGCAGCACTCCGAGAATATTCACTGAATATTTTCTTGAGAGCTCCCTCCTTCCACTATATATAGAGGCATAACCTCTCATTATTTTTCACACACAAAAACATAAACACTCCTTCCTCTGAAGATCTCTCTCTCCCTCTCTCTTGCTTAGTCCAAGTAAGTTCTTAGTTTAGTAGTCTCGAGAGTATAACGTAGATCTGTTCGCTTGAGTTCTATTACTGGTGTGCTACGGTAATAGTTCGTGATCGGTTGTATCCTGGGATTCATAAATCGTGATTGTCCGAAAGCACTTACGGCAGATTTATTGAATTAAGGAAAGAGATATCATATCTCGCCTCCGTGATTTATTTACTGCTTTATATTATGCTGTTGTAATTCGTTTCTGATTTCGTTAATTTAAATATAATTCGCATATTTTCTCAATTCGATTTTTGCGCTCCTAACAGTCTTAATTCAATAAATCCGCTTTCTGCTTATCGCTTTAAACGGATTGAGAATTTTTCGAATTTTTTATTTTAAAAACGATTTCAAAATCTTCTGAATAACTGTTTCTGCTTTCATCTTTCGGTGCTTATGCGGAAAGTTTTTGAAGAACGCTTTTACTTTAATTATTTATTCTCTACTCTCTCTGGTTTCCACGAACGCTCTTAATTGAGTGAGTTTGTGAAACAAGTTTCTGCGAACGCTGGTTAAGCGAGTTTGCAAAACTAATTCAGTGTAATTTAATTACTTGAATTGTTTGATTAATATATTAATCAGATCTGTTTATTGTGAAACAAAAAAAAATGTCTGGAGATAACACCAACAACGTTGACGGTGATAGGGTTCCTGCAACCCCTGTTGAAACTCTTGCGGAGTTAGCTTTACGCCTTGCTAAAGAACTTGAAAAGACGAAGCTTACCGATTCGAGTATGGAAAATGTGCGCCGAAATCTGTTCGGTAATGGATCAATCCACATGGGGATACCACCTTCGGCTTCCCAAGGGATGATGCCAGATAACTTCGATGGCAAAGCTGGGTTCAAAACGTGGCAAAACAATATGCGCTACTACTTGGCCAGCATGAACATGGAAAGGTACCTCACAGAGGATCCACCAATGCTTCCACAAGGTGACACTGACGTGTATGTTGTTGGAAGCATGGATAGTTGGGCTCAAGGAGACTACTGTTGCAAAGGTCAGATTCTGAACCGTTTGGTCAATGATCTGTATGACCTCTACAGTATGTACAAGACTTCAAAAGCATTGTGGCTAGCTTTGGAGACCAAGTACAAGACTGATGAGTCTGGGATGCAGAAATTCTCAACTACGAAGTTCCTGAATTTCAAGATGGTGGATTCCAAACCAATTATGGAACAAGTGGAAGCTCTTCAACGCATCTTTCAGGAGATCGATTTGGAAGGGATGTCGATATGCAATGTCTTCAAGACGAATTGCCTGATCGAGAAGCTACCACCAGGCTGGTCGAATTTCAAGCATTACCTTAACTTCAAGCGTAAGGCAATGTCTCTTGATGATCTCATCCGTCGGTTGAGAGTTGAGGACAACAATCGTGGAGCTCATTCGGATGCTCAAAGCCAAGGGCATGATGTTCATGTAGCTGAGCATAAGGCCAAGTTTAAAGGCAAGGGTAAAGGGATCTCTATTCCTCATAAACCGTTGAAGGTGTCATCTGGACCAAACTTCAAGAAGAGCAACCTTGAGAGGAAGTTCAAAGGGAAGTGTCATCATTGTGGTAAGATTGGACACAAGGCTGATGTTTGCAAAAGCAAAGCAAAAGATCTCAAGTTGCAAGCAAACCTAACTGAAGAAGACATGGTTGCGGTGGTTACTGAATGTAACATGGTGGAAGACAACCCAGTGGAGTGGTACTACGACACTGGTGCTACCACACACATATGCTCAGATAGGACCATGTTCACCACCTATGTGCAGAACAAGTCAAATGAGCAGCCTTTTATGGGCAACACGGCGGTGTCCAAGATTGAAGGTAAAGGCAAAGTGATTCTGAAGCTAACTTTTGATCGTGAGCTCACCCTCCAGAACTTGAAGCACGTACCTGATATGCGGAAGAATCTCATCTCTAGAACAGTGTTAAGCAAGCATGGTTTTTCCATCAATTTTGAGGCTGATAAGTTAGTTCTTAAGAAAAATGGGATGTATTTGGGAAAGGGTTTTGTTAAGGGTGGACTGATCAAAATGTCTGTAACGACAGTCCATCCAAAAATTGTAGCTTCTGCTTCTGTTGCTGAAATGAAAGAAAACCCTATTGCTTACTTGGTTGAGTCGTTTACTACTTGGCATGAACGTTTAGGACATGTCAATTACAAAACAATGCGAAAAATGCAAAACTTGAATTTGATTCCGAAATTCAAAACTAACCAAGAAAAATGTGAAGTGTGCGTACAGGCCAAACTCACTAAAACTCCCTCACCACGCGTTGAAAGAACAACCGAACCTCTAGGTTTAATTCACACAGACTTATGTGATTTAAAGTATGTGCAAACTAGAGGTGGTAAGAAATACTTTGTTACCTTCATTGATGATTGCACAAGATATTGCTATGTATATCTCTTGCATAGCAAAGATGAAGCACTGGAAAAATTCAAAGAGTTCACCCTCGAAGTAGAAAATCAGCTTCAGAAAACTATAAAAGTAGTTCGAAGTGATAGAGGAGGAGAATATAATGAGCCGTTCAATGCATTTTGTAGAGAAAAAGGCATTATACATCAGACAACCGCTCCCTACTCGCCAGAATCTAACGGAGTAGCGGAACGAAAGAATCGAACTCTGAAAGAGATGATGAATGCGTTGTTGCAGGAATCTGGGTTAGCCCAGAACATGTGGGGGGAAGCTTTGCTTACCACTAATTACATCCTCAACAGGATACCGCATAAGGTTACTGGCAAGTCACCATATGAGCTTTGGAAAGGTACAGTACCTTCGTACAAATACCTCAAAGTGTGGGGGTGTCTAGCAAAAGTGGTTGTACCACCTCCTAAAAAGGTCACAATTGGGCCTAAGACCGTAGACTGTATCTTCATCGGATATGCACATAACAGTAGTGCATATCGATTTCTGGTTCATAAATCAGATATTCCAGATATCCATGTGAATACAGTTATGGAGTCAAGAAATGCTTCATTTTTTGAAGACATTTTTCCCTGTAGGAAAACTCAAAAACGGACTCGTGAACAACGAGATGCAGCGACTTTGGAAGCTGGCAATACTTTGAGTACTACTTCTGTAGAATCAGAACTGGAACCTAGAAGAAGCAAACGAGCTCGCAAAAGTAAATCGTTTGGTGATGATTTTCTGATGATGGCATTTCTAGCTGAAAATCTACCAAGAACATACGCAGAAGCTATGTCTACACCTGATGCACCTTATTGGAAGGAAGCAGTCAAAACTGAAATAGACTCTATCATGCAACATCATACTTACGAGATGGCAGATCTACCACAAGGATTTAAGCCTTTGGGATGTAAATGGATTTTTACGATAAAACGAAAACCAAATGGCGATATTGAACGGTACAAGGCTAGGCTTGTAGTGCAAGGATTTCGGCAAAAAGAAGGCTTAGATTTCTTTGATACCTATTCACCGGTAACAAGACTATCTTCGATCAGGATGCTCATAGGTATTGCAGCCTTGAGAAAACTTGAAATCCATCAAATGGATGTAAAAACTGCTTTTCTTCATGGAGATTTAGAAGAGGAAATCTACATGAAACAACCTGAGGGATTTGTTATTCCAGGACAAGAACACAAAGTGTGTAAACTTGTGAAGTCATTATATGGACTCAAACAGGCTCCTAAGCAGTGGCATGAGAAGTTTGACAGTATGATGATGTCTAATGGTTTTCGCATTAATGAATGTGACAAATGCATATACTACAAAACTACTCCATCAGGGTACATTTTGTTATGCTTATATGTAGATGATATGCTTATTATTGGCAGCAACAAAGACATCATAACTCAAACGAAAAACATGCTCAAAAGAAATTTTGACATGAAGGACTTGGGTTTAGCAGATGTAATTTTGGGGATAAAAATCATCAGAACTGATGAGGGCCTTATCTTGTCTCAAACCCACTATGCTGAAAAAGTGCTTGATAGATTCAAGCATTACTCAAATGGGACTGCAAAAACTCCAGAGGATCCTCAAATTCACTTGACCAAAAATTCTGGTGAACCTGTGCTGCAGGTGGAGTATGCAAGAGTAATTGGCAGTCTAATGTACTTGACAAACTGTACAAGACCGGATTTAGCGCACTCTGTAAATGTACTTAGTCGCTACACAAGTAATCCAGGACATAAGCATTGGATGGCTATAGCTAGAGTTTTGGATTATCTACGTTATACCAAAGATCATGGCTTGCACTATGGTAGAGAACCCGGAGTTTTGGAAGGTTACAGTGATGCCAACTGGATCGCAGACTCGAGAAACTCAAAATCCACAAGTGGATATGTTTTTACACTTGGAGGTGCAGCAGTGTCCTGGAAGTCTTCCAAACAAACTCTGGCAGCTAAATCAACTATGGAATCTGAATTCATAGCTTTGGAGATAGCTATGTCAGAAGCTGAATCACTTCGTAATTTCTTGGAAGACATCCCAATGTGGGGGAATCCTGTGCCTGCAATACGTGTACACTGTGATAGCGAATCGGCTTTGGGCAGGGCAAGGAATACCCATTACAATGGCAAATCTCGTCACATCAGACGGAGACATAAAACTGTTAGACAACTTATCTCAACTGGTGTAGTTACGATTGATTACATCAATACGAAAGAAAACCTAGCGGATCCATTTACAAAAGGTTTGGCGCGAGATCAAGTTATAAAATCATCAAGAGGAATGGGTTTAAAGCCTATGACTTAAGAGGATGTTTGATGGTAACCCCACCTACTCAGATTGGAGACCCCATGACCTAGGTTCAAAGGGACAACTAAATCAAGCTGAATCTGCTACAAGCACTAGAAGACTTTTGTCTTTTCCCAGTTCCTAGAGTGATGTAAAGTGCTTCCTGTATGTTAGAGGTTAAGCATATGCTTTTAATGATTTGAAATGTAGCTTTGTAAAATATTTGAAATAATTACAGGATATTTCTTTAAATACAAGCAGCTTATATAAATCACCTTGTGAGTGTGAAATGGGGCCGTTTCTAGGAGATTATATGAGGCTATACTCTCCAAGTTCACTCATGATTAACCAGGCATGTTCAAGGCCACAATGAACACAATAGAGAACCTCGTTCTACGAGAAAACGAAGCTGTGTTATGCCTGCTGTCTAAGTTTACATACAAATCCGGATGGTTCAAGACATCATGTTCACCAACTGGCCGAGTAAACTCGACAGGTATAACAATGAGTCGGTTCAAGGTTGAAAAACGCCACCAACTCATATACAGTTAGTTTTCGCATATACTCTCGAAGGTCTGTCTAGTCTAGCTAGTAGTGTCAGTCTATAGGGTTAGTTATGTCGTCATATGTTTAGACTTATTTCTATTCATGTGGGGGATTGTTGGAACTGAATTTTCAGAAACAAGTTTCAGAAAATTGCAGGTTTTGGGACAATGACTTTCCGGTGACTTTCCGGCCAAATTCCGGCCAAATGGCTGATCGGAATTGTCTGGTCGATAGTGCAATGGAAAGCTGGTAACGAGTACTACAAGATGGTATACTCATACGTCCAAAACGGAGTTGATTTGAATGAGAAATAAGAGTGTGAAGTGAGCTACTTGGGATGGTTTGGGAAATATCCCACATCGGAAATATGATTGATTTTTCACTCATATATATATAGTTTTACACTCTTCTAGTTTCAAAAGTGTGTAGAAGGAAGAGGGAAGGTTCCCACACGCGAACCGAACTGAACCGGGCCGAGCACGGATGCGGGACGGGCCGGATGCGGGGCGGGCCGAGTCGGGCTGGTCTCGGGCGCGGACTGTGGTCTCTTGGGCTTTTGGGTTTTTAGGCTTTTTGGCTCTTGAGACTGCTGTAGGCTCATTTAATTTTTTGGAAAGACTTGGTGTGAACTCCAAGCAAACTTGGGCAGCACTCCGAGAATATTCACTGAATATTTTCTTGAGAGCTCCCTCCTTCCACTATATATAGAGGCATAACCTCTCATTATTTTTCACACACAAAAAANTCAAGGCCACAATGAACACAATAGAGAACCTCGTTCTACGAGAAAACGAAGCTGTGTTATGCCTGCTGTCTAAGTTTACATACAAATCCGGATGGTTCAAGACATCATGTTCACCAACTGGCCGAGTAAACTCGACAGGTATAACAATGAGTCGGTTCAAGGTTGAAAAACGCAACCAACTCATATACAGTTAGTTATCGCATATACTCTCGAAGGTCTGTCTAGTCTAGCTAGTAGTGTCAGTCTATAGGGTTAGTTATGTCGTCATATGTTTAGACTTATTTCTATTCATGTGGGGGATTGTTGGAACTGAATTTTCAGAAACAAGTTTCAGAAAATTGCAGGTTTTGGGACAATGACTTTCCGGTGACTTTCCGGCCAAATTCCGGCCAAATGGCTGATCGGAATTGTCTGGTCGATAGTGCAATGGAAAGCTGGTAACGAGTACTACAAGATGGTATACTCATACGTCCAAAACGGAGTTGATTTGAATGAGAAATAAGAGTGTGAAGTGAGCTACTTGGGATGGTTTGGGAAATATCCCACATCGGAAATATGATTGATTTTTCACTCATATATATATAGTTTTACACTCTTCTAGTTTCAAAAGTGTGTAGAAGGAAGAGGGAAGGTTCCCACACGCGAACCGAACCGAACCGGGCCGAGCACGGATGTGGGACGGGCCGGACGCGGGGCGGGCCGGGCCGGGCTGGTCTCGGACGCGGGCTGTGGTCTCTTGGGCTTTTGGGTTTTTGGGCTTTTTGGCTCTTGAGACTGCTGTAGGCTCATTTAATTTTTTGGAAAGACTTGGTGTGAACTCCAAGCAAACTTGGGCAGCACTCCGAGAATATTCACTGAATATTTTCTTGAGAGCTCCCTCCTTCCACTATATATAGAGGCATAACCTCTCATTATTTTTCACACACAAAAAACATAAACACTCCTTCCTCTGAAGATCTCTCTCTCCCTCTCTCTTGCTTAGTCCAAGTAAGTTCTTAGTTTAGTAGTCTCGAGAGCATAACGTAGATCTGTTCGCTTGAGTTCTATTACTGGTGTGCTACGGTAATAGTTCGTGATCGGTTGTATCCTGGGATTCATAAATCGTGATTGTCCGAAAGCACTTACGGCAGATTTATTGAATTAAGGAAAGAGATATCATATCTCGCCTCCGTGATTTATTTACTGCTTTATATTATGCTGTTGTAATTCGTTTCTGATTTCGTTAATTTAGATATAATTCGCATATTTTCTCAATTCGATTTTTGCGCTCCTAACATCAATCGCTGTTCTGCTTAGCTCAAGCCATGAGATGTTGGTTGAGATATCCGGAAATGTCCTCAACTTTGAGCATCCTTTAAAATCAAGAGCTACAATGGATTCAAGCTTGAGTCCAATGGGAATAATCTCTAGATTTTTGCAGTCTTTAATACGCAAATCTACTAGCTGATTGAGATTCTTAAAGGAAGAAGGAAGCTCCATCAAACTTGGGATATCCGAAAGTACCAACCTCTCCAATGAGGGAGACAGCATGGTCATGAGCTGGTATTAAAGTGTGAGTTCAAAAGAAGGCATTAAAAAAAAAACGATTAGGTGAAAGTGTAACCCAGAAAAAAAAAAAAAAAAAAAAAAAAATTTTAGAGGCGTNAAAAAAAAAAAAAAAAAAAAAAACATTTTAGAGGCGTTAGTTGAATGAAAAAACATTTTAGACACCCAAATGTTAACAAAAAAAAAACGTTACACTCACATTATCAAGGCATTAACTAGTATTAAAGTGTGAGTTCAAAAGAAGGTTAATGGAGAAAAAAGATTAGGTGAAAGTACAACATACCTGCACTTTGTCCCACTGTTTGTCACTACTCATTGCCCGCATCTTTAAATCAATGAGATTCTCTAGACACGAATTAGAGGGGATTTCTTCTATCCCTGTTTTGTCAATGTAGAGGCTTGAAATGTCGGTTGAGATATCAGGAAACTTGTTCAATAGTGTGCAGCCTTTGAGGTTAAGTTTATCGAGAGATTGGAGGTTAATTCCGGTGGGTAAAGTCTCTAAATTCTTGCAGTAAGCCAACTGCAAATCCTCTAAACATTGGAGATACTGAATAGAGGAAGGAAGCTCCACTAAACTTGAGCAATAGCTAAGATCAAGTTTCACGAGGTTAATGGCCATAGAAAGATCTGGGATTTCCTTCAGGTTATAGGAGCCCCGCATATCCATTTCTTGAAGCCTTGTAAGTGGCTGAAGCATAAGTAAGACTACACATCAACTGAAACGATTTTTTTCATTTACAAAGTTAATACTACTAATTGTAATTTTACTAAAAGCTTACATGAACTCCATCCCACAGCTTTTCCAGCTTGCTCTTCCACATTTGGAGCTTAACAAGGTTTTGAGGCTGGAATTTAGAAGGCATGAATTTCAACGGGTATTCGTCCCAATGTAGTAGTCTGAGCTTAGGGGAAAACTGACCAAAACCTTCTGATATGTGCATTGTTATGTCTTTCCTCCGATCAGAGAAGAAGTTGAGAAAAAGGAGATTACTCATTCCTTTGAAGGCATTCTCATGTATATGTAGTTCATCAGTCTCACCCATATTCAATGATATGCCTAGAACGTTTTTAGTACCCTGAATTTATAACATTAAAGAAATAGAAACCATTAGCTTAACAATTCACGTTTCCCTAATTAAGTGACAATTTTTAACCCTTTCTTATTGGGGAAGGTGCATGTTTTAAATCCTATAGAGTGATATATAAAACAAGCATGAAAAACTTACAGTGTTATTTTCAAGTACATTGCAAATATCTTTGGAATCCACCAAGAATTCACGTCCTCCAGGGTCACTGGACTGTGTGCAAACAATCTCTTTACACATTTTTTGTAGCAAACCGTGCACATCAACAGTATCATCATCAGTTATTTTTACAAGAGACTTATCGACCAGGTTTTTAAGCCCGATATTAACATCCAAGTCACTATCTGCTAGTAGCAACTTGACATCATTGACTTCCTCACCACTGAAGAGACATGCAATGTGACGAAATATTGCTTTATCTTTTTTGTTGTTTAACCCATCGTAGCTTACTCTTAGTGTTTTTTCAATTTTCCCATCCAAACTCCTTCGAAGCCTTGGTAGCATATCCATCCAATCCTCTTCGTCCCTACCCCTCAAATATGAACTCAAAACATTAAGACCCAATGGAAGATTACCGGCAAGCAATGCAACTTCAGAAGCAAGCTCCATAAAACCATCAGGTGGATAGTTTTGCTTGAAAGCAGATCGACAAAACATTTCAAGAGCAAGCTTTCAAGATGGGAGTTGGACCTCGTAAACAAGGTTAATCCCATGTGCTCTTAAAAAATGCTTATCAGTAGTAACCACAATAATTCTGCTCCCACACCCAAACCAATGAGTTTGACCCACCAAGGCATCTAACACCAGTTGATCATCCAAATCATCAATAACGATAAGAATTTTTTGTTGTTTTAGCCTCTCTCCCACTGCACCTAAATGATCTACTTTTATACCCTTTTTGTCTAGAACTTGAGATAGAAATTTTCCTTGCATATGCAACTTCATGTTGTAGTCGTCTGAATTGGCTCTAGGATAGATTTTCGTACTCTTACGTATGAAAGCTTTATCTATGAAAACACTACCTTGGAAGTGTCGAGAAAGTCGGCTAAACAAAGCCCGGTAGTTTTACCAATCCCTGAAGAACCCCATATACCAACCATTCTCACGTCCTCAGTTTCCAATTGCAACAACATACTCATTTCAGCGATATGGTCCTCAATGCCAACAAAAACCTCAGAATCTTTCGATGTAGTTAAAAGCAGTTTACCCAAAACATCATTGGCTATTTCTTCAACCATTTTTGCTTCGTTACCCCTAGCAAAAAGAAAGATAATTTCACAAACATGAAAACATTTATTCAATATAAAAATAAGCAATAATGGTAAAACAAAACACAATACCATGCCACAGAATGATATCCGAGGATATTAGCAACATCGGTTAAAGCATTCTGCCATAGATTTATCACGTCCTCTGTTTTTCTTGCAAGTCTCTTGAAAGATCTTTCCAAAGTCTCCGATTTGTTTCCTCACATGTGAAGGATCCAAACGGTAGAAAATGGGAATCACAAGTTGGCCAGACTCTTTCTTGCATTTCAAGATCTCTAACAACTCATTGAGACACCAACTGGAAGAAGCGTAGTTTTTAGAGAACACGACCACGGCGATTCTAGACTCACGAATCCCATGTTTAAGCTCGGGATCGAGCGGGTGACGTCTTCCAATCTCACTATCTTTAAAAGCAATGATCAATTTCCGATCTAGCTCCTTGAGAAAGTGGCTCAGGAAACTTACGCGGACATCTTCCCCACTGAAACTTGGGAAAACATGGTATAGCCAATTGCGAGAAGAAGATGAATGAGCCATAGATAGAGAGAGAGGGGATGAAACTATGGCGATTGAGGTTGTGAGACCAAAAAAAGAAAGTACAGTATAAGTGAGGGCTCAATGTCGTTTCTATGAATGAAATATGTGCAGATAAGTGTCAGAACCATATTGTTGACTTAATTGTCCATCTTAAGTCAGGGCTTAAGCTCTTCTGATTTGTTTATTTGACCGGGATCACTTACCAAGAGCCAAGTCTTTAGTCGTCAATTGTTTTATACTTTTGAATATACTAGGTTTTGAACCCAGGCTACACGTGGGTTTATTTAATATATTTTGGTGAAATTATATATGATTGATGACAATTATAAAATATTATCTTATAGAAAATATTAAATTAATAATAAGGTAAAACTTTTATTTCAAATACATAATTTAAAAAAAATATAAAAATCAGTTGTGCTAAAAATTTAAATCTGATTAAAAGAATCATGAATTTAACTTATAACTTAAAAAATCATGAATCAAATCATTTGTTTTTAATC
Organism: Camelina sativa; assembly: GCF_000633955.1. Classification (NCBI taxonomy): domain Eukaryota; kingdom Viridiplantae; phylum Streptophyta; class Magnoliopsida; order Brassicales; family Brassicaceae; genus Camelina; species Camelina sativa. The sequence continues at coordinate 28,315,108 of NC_025704.1, read as the reverse complement.
TAGATTAGTTGGGTTTTCTACAGGTTATTAATCCCCGCTACACACGGGTATGCTTTTATTGATTATCATAAGAATGTATTAGACTTAAAAATCATTTAAATAGCTATACATATAATATGCAAAAGTATTATAACGTATTGGTTTTTTTTTTAAGACAAATGTTCATTTGTTTATATTAAGCATCCTTTATGTTGTTTTTAGAAAAAAAAAATAAGAAAGCAAAATTAAAAATTACATACAGTTATTTAAAATATATTTTTTATAAACTGGTACGTGTTAAATAACAAAAAAAATCAAATTTTTCATACTATAATTTTTGTGATTTTTTTGAGTAATAATTTTTTTCCAATATCTGCTTTCAAACACGCCCTCTCCTAATTTTTTTTCTTTCAAAAATGCTCTAAAAGTCAGAAGCCTAAAAAAATATGTGTGTTATAAAAGTACACAAAATTACAATGTAAAACCTTATAATTATTTTATAAAACTTCATAAATCTCACATATTATTTATCTTATCATCTCTCTACCATTTGTTTATGTTCTTTGGTTTTCAAGTTATTTTTCAATTACTTAACTGATAGTATTGTAATTTCTCACCCTTATGATATTCTATTTTTATCTCTAGGATGCCACAAGGTTGCATGTACATATATGCTCGTTATAAGTGTTTGTCATTGAAGAACTTCCTGATGCTAAGGATTCTGCCAGCGCACGTGAAGCATCAAGATCCCTTTGCAGTGAATTTTTTTTTGTTGTGTTAAATCCTCGATATCCTACTAATGAAAAAACGAAACCGTAACTTGGTCTTTGAAAGCAATGAAAGCTAACATCCTTCTAATCAAAGTAAGAAGATTATTATAATCACGGACAATGCAAGACAAAGTAAGAAGATTATTATTCACCAAAAAGGTTTCAGCTCAACTCGAGATTGTTTGCCCAACCCACAATACAACTTGTCATTGTACATTCCATATATACAATGCCTCCATAACAACCCTCGAATAATACACAAACTAACAATTCAATTTGCAATTCCACTGTTGCTTATGGAGCTTATAGTACCACGAGTCTCTCCAAAAAATTTCAGCTCGATCAAACATCCTTACAACCTCGTAAAGATGCCCTAAATAACCCATCTTGGAACTGTTCATGTTCCATACTTGGCAAAAATTGCACCACTTTCCAGCAGTTTCTTCGCTAGGAAGTAACACACATAACTCCTTGAGTTTAATGCCTATTGAGGTTCTTGGCTTGTTGGATATCAAGCCGGTATATTTACCTTTCCTGAAAGAGATCATATCAACCCCCAAATTTGGCTACGGCTACTCAATACAGCCTTGATCTCCATCTTCCTTTCACTTTCTTTCTCTTCTTTCCCTTTCTCTTCTCAATCTGACCTGTCTTGGCTCCACCACCACAATCAGGACTTGCCACAACCACGACATGAGTCACAGACCAGCTAATGGTTTTCACCACCTCCGCCGCGTCACTCTGTCTCCTCTCCGTCACAATTTTCTCTTTTCTTCACATCATCTCAACCAAGGAGCATAATAGTCCTCGCCCTATGCTCACGTCTCTCTGCTAATCCATGTCCTTTGTTTCTCTTTTTTCATTCGATGGAGTCTGATGCAGAACTCACAACGGTGAAACAAACTCAAAATAACGGCAACGACGGCAACAACGGCAACAACGCAACATACAACAACGGTTCAAACTCCCATATGTCACGAAGGAGACAGTTTCAATGACTCTGCCACAACTATAATCTGAAGTTACAAAGACTTAGAGTTGCACATGACAATAGTTTATACAGAAGCACATAACAACTTTTATTTATTAAAATAAATATCACAACCATCACTATGCACCTTTCACATATTGACTACATATTCACCGGTTGAAGCGGCATCTAATTAAATTTCCATGCATCAATTCACGACTTTGATTCCATACAACCTACGATCAAAGATTAATGGATTAGTATGTATATTTTTTTAAAAAAATTAGCACAATTAAAATAAGAGACAATAGGTCGCCATGATAATAAATATAATGTAAAATATTTATAAGAAAGTAATATACGTTCATAATTTAGGGTTTTACTTTTTTACAATTTTTAGAAACGTGATTAATTACATTTAATATTTGCAAAGTTACATTTAATGATATAATGATATATACTATATAAAGATATGATTAATTTTAGAGATTAAATATTATGTTTAATATGAATATTATTTTATATTTACATTTTTCTTATTTCCATGTGTTATAATTATAACATTTACATATTATTTTATATTTACATTTTTTTTATTTCCATGTGTTATAATTATAACATTTACATTAATTTTATTTCTGTAATTATTGTTTTTCCTTTTTTACAAAAATTCTTAATATAGAAAATTATTATAATTTTAAAAATGTTAAATGTTGATATGTCAAATCATGATTGGCGATTTTAAATCCTATGTGAACAGTCTTAAAAGCTTATAGCTCCTACTTTTATTTAGTATAATTTATTTTTCACCTTATGCAACTTTAATATAAGTTGATTTTGTAGATTATCCCTAACATTACGTTTTGATTAATGAACAAAAATATAAACTAGAGAAAAGAGTTGGTAGCCATAGTGGTTGAATCAGGTTTATATACGCGTGCGTTGTAGCAGAAAGAGAAGAACTTTCGTGGAAAAGGTGCTTAGGAATTAAGATTATTATCTTTAAGTCTTTAACTATGGTCATTATCCACTCACATTACCAAATTTTCAAATAAAGACAGAACTCAAATCCTACTCCCTCTGTATTGAGTCAATCTATATTTTTTAGCATTAGGATTTGGAAGAAAGCGTGTGCAAGAAGATACCTCTTTTACATTACTCTGTTTCTAAGGACTTGTGTGTAACGCTGCAAATTTGTGTAGTATACCAGAACTTATGTTTGACGACATCTTTCTCTTACGAAGCCTCTGAAAATGAAGTACTCACATGCTACATGTCATTTTCTATGTAGCTGGAGTAGCTCTAGATCCAGAGGAGCATTATAAGTATTTTGTTATGAGGATTAAACTGAGAAGAGCTCTATGTCACAACTGATCTGCTATGCAGAAACCAAAATAATAAGTCTGGTGCTTACCCGCTTGCGCTTACTACTTCTCATTGTCTCTACATAACGATCTTCAGAGAATCTTATACCACATCAGTTAGTCGAAACTGTTTATCTACCTGATTGTAGTTGACTTCAACTAGGGGAGAATTCTATTTGTTGAAATTTCGTTAAATATACGATTCACTTGGGTATATTTGTTTTTGCACCTTCATTAGCATTCGAGTTAATCTACAACGTAAAAGATTAGCACCGAAGTCCCAACTCTGTTTTGGTAATGGAACATGAGAAAGAAACATATGAAAATAAGTTACATCAATAATCACCTTTGCCTCATCAAATATTGGCTACCAAAGTTTCAAATGCATAACCCTGCATTGAAAGTAAATTGAATATAATTCAGACCACTGACTTGAAAGATAGAGTGGAGTATTGACTGTAGGGAGTGATAGTTATTGTTGGCATAAGCTTGAAGATAGCTTGAGGTGCAAGCTATACTAATCCTACCGAGTTATGAAATTATGATTAATTATATTTAGGAGTTATCTAAATATGTTAGTTTACCGGTTTAGAATAGGAAAGTTGTCAACTCTAGGGTTGAACAATTGTTATAAATACCAAGAGAGCATTTCATGAAGAGGTGCACGCCTTAGGGTATTCTAGAGAGATGCACACAAGGTGTGTGGCGTTGCCCCACTAGTGTTCGATATCATATACAATTATGATTGTAATTGTAATCTTGTTCTAGTGGATTTATTCTGGACTTGGTCCCGGGGATGTAGAAAATCTGAACCCCGTTAACAAACTCTATGTGTTGTTTACTTTATTCGTTCTTTATTTGCTATCAGAGCAGGAAACCGACTTGAGTCTATAATCTCTAATAGGTTAGATCCTGGATGTGTGAACAAAAAAAAAAAACACGAAAGAGAATGAGGCGTGTGTTGAGTGTTTGTGGAATTGAAGAAAATAGAAAAAGGTGATTTAGAGTTCAGACATCAGATCTGTATCTTAAGAGGAGACAAAAACCGAATTACAAAGATGAGCTTTCATTTACAAGAGAAAGATGATGACAAAGATGTTGTGGTGATGAATACTCACTGGATTTTTCTTACGCCGGTGAAAAGTGTTTTTTTTTTTTTTTTTTTTTTTTTTTTCAAAGTTAACTTGTATCTTACAGAGAGGAAGATAAGAAAAGTACATAATTGAAACTTTGTGTCAATGGCAATTTGATCTGTTTTTTTGTAGATCTGTTNAAACTCACGACGCACAAAGAATTGTCAAATAATTGGTGAAGAAACGTCCCCAAAGAATGCAGAAGCAATTGAAAGTGTGAGAACTTATGATCTGAACAATGAAATAAAGATTTCTTTAAACTCTCTTTTGATTAATAGAAAATCTGTTTACAAGTTTGTTCTAAACAATTTTCTAATCTCTCAAAACTCTCTTTAAAGAAACCTCACGCTCTCTCTAAGTTCTTAGCTCTTTTCTTTTCTTAAAGACTAAAACTTAATAGCTAGGTTAACTTTCTCTTGTTTGTGCTAAAGCTTACAATCAGCCTTAGCACCCTATTTATAGAACTAGACCTTTGCCACACAAGAGGCAAACTGCCTATTCTAATCCTAATAGGAATTGGACAATTTCCTTTTTCTTTATGCTTTAGGAAATTTCCCTCTTTCTTCATGTTTACATTCCTATTGTAAACATGAAGCTCTTTAATCTTCCAGAAGCTTCTTGGGCCTTCTAATCCTGTGTAAATCTTCCAGCTTGATAAACGCCGATATAAATAACCTGACACTCTGTTTTTGTACTAATGCTGAGTTCTTCTGAAGTAGTTCATCCTCTTGTTCAAATGTCGCATCTTCAATCTCCCCCTTTTTAACTTTGTGCTTCTCAAGCATAACAATTTTAAACTCGGTTTAGACTTTAAAAACAAATACCTTTGAACCATAGTCAATCGTTCAAAAAACATAAACCAAAATAACCACCGAACCATAGTCAAACATCCAAACACACTGAAACAAAGTGATTGCCAAAAGCCGAAAGTTTTCAATGAAAAATACAAAGCTACAAAGCTCCCCTAGAATCTCAGACCAGCTAAACTCCCCCAGAATCTCAGACCAGCTAAACTCCCCCAGAATTTCAGACCAGCCTCTTCTCCATCTCCCCCTGCTTGAGAATACAACAGTTAAAAACAACTCAAATCATCTTGGAAAGTGGATGATTCTGTATGAGCCTCTGGACTACTTCCGTGAGTCGCTGAAGAGCCTGTGAAGTATCGACCAAAGCTGCGTATGAACTCTCCTCATCTGCTTGACCTAATTGTGGCACACGAATGCTACCCAACTGAATTACCTCAGATGCCGACGAAAATCCCTCATCTGTTTGTTCATCCTGTGGTATAGGATGTCCATCCTCAGTGAGTAACCCGTGTTTAATCCCATAAGCAAGTCCATTTCGAACATCTTTAGTGTAAAACTTAGCTGTAACTTCTTCTTCTGCATTTGACCACTCAAGAGGACCATCCTGAATCCTAAGAGTGCCAAAAATTATCCGGGGAAAAATTACACGCCTCGAAGGATCACTCCACTTCATATTCATAACTTGATCATAGATCAACTGTCCGAGATCAAAACGAATACCTTTGATCATCTTATACACAACTTGAGCACGTTTGACTGAGGGATGATGTGGATGACCAGATGGAACCCAGTTAAAAGCTGCGAACATAAAAAGAGCTGCAACATCTCCAGGAAGATTCTTAACTTTCAACTTTGACCAAGGNGGCTTAAAAAAAAAAACAAACAGCTTTAAACCGTAGTCAACCGTTCATAACATAACCATAGTCAAACTATCCAACCAAAAAGATCTCCGAAAAAAAAAAAAAACTTCCAAACTTGAGAATCTCAGATCAGCTCAAAGCTCCCCCAGAATCTCAGACCAGCTAAGCTCCCCCAGAATCTCAGATCAGCTAAGCTCCCCCAGAATCTCAGATCAGTTAAGCTCCCCCAGAATCTCAGACCAGCTTCTACACCATCTCCCCCTGCTTGAGAATACAATAGTTAAAAACACCTCAAATCATCTTGGAAAGTGGATGATTCTGTATGAGCCTCTGGACTACTTCCGTGAGTCGCTGAAGAGCCTGTGACGTATCGACCAAAGCTGCATATGAACTCTCCTCATCTGCTTGACCTAACTGCAGCACACGAATGCTACCCAACTGAATTACCTCAGATGCCGACGAAAATCCCTCATCTGGTTGTTCATCCTGTGGTATAGGATGTCCATCCTCAGTGAGTAACCCGTGTTTAATCCCATAAGCAAGTCCATTTCGAACATCTTTAGTGTAAAACTTAGCTGTAACTTCTTCTTCTGCATTTGACCACTCAAGAGGACCATCCTGAATCCTAAGAGTGCCAAAAATTATCCGGGGAAAAATTACACGCCTCGAAGGATCACTCCACTTCATATTCATAACTTGATCATAGATCAACTGTCCGAGATCAAAACGAATACCTTTGATCATCTTATACACAACTTGAGCACGTTTGACTGAGGGATGATGTGGATGACCAGATGGAACCCAGTTAAAAGCTGCGAACATAAAAAGAGCTGCAACATCTCCAGGAAGATTCTTAACTTTCAACTTTGACCAAGGCAACTTATCTTTTCCACTTAAAGCCACTGCAAGCTCATTCTTACTCAGCTTATCAACCGCATTACTAGCTTTGTTCTCATCTAAAGTCATATATTCTAGATTAAATGCCTCATTGATCAACATAGGTGAGAATTCATACCACTGCCCTCTAACAAACACCTTAACCCCATCTTTGGCCTTTTCGTTTGGTAAATTGGCATAAAACTCACATATCACTTCCTTGACATATAATGATAACCCTTGAACTGACTCTTGTAATCCCAACTCCATGATTTTATCACGAATCCCAAATTCATCCGGTTGTGAGAAATCTATATTCCTTTCTGCTGTAAATTCTCTAGTTATAAGCTGAGAATACCTGACTTGAGCAGCTCTTGAGACAAACACATTAGACCGAAAATTTCCCTTTACTCGAACATTCTTTGCCTTTGTTGTGGCAGACTTAGATCGCTTGGAAACAGAAGTAGACCCTCGATTCATCTTCCGCTTCTTAACCATGTCGTGCAATCTGTTCTTGCACAGAAATTTCTTCAAACCCGAAATCCTCAGAATCCGAAGCAACCTGTTTTCCCTTATCTTGAACCTCTTCTTCCTCATTGTCGGAGACTTCTTTATCATCAAGAACTGGTTCCGATTTGCTCTCTGTGGAATCTTCCCCTTCTACCGAATTGAGTTGAACATCATCACCGGATTCATCATGAATTTGATCCTCATTACTACTCGAGTCATCAACTAGGTGGGGGCGATTACAACCACCATCATCTCGAATCACTTTTGATTTGTTGCCTCCTCTCACCAAACCTTGTCAAGTTGCTCTCACCATCCTCTCTTGAAATTTCTCAATCGCTCGATACAACCAAAGAAAAACACACACAAAGTTTTTTTTTTTTCTTTCTTCTTTTTCGATACACCCGATGACAACCACCAAACCTCCTTTTAACCTAAAAATTAAAACCCAAATAAACCGCAAATAGAATCGGTTTACTCAAATAATTATTTCCAAAACCAGAATTTCTTTATACTTGTCCTCGACCAGCTTCAACCCAAACTCACATCTCACACACACCAATTGAGTTCCTCAATGTGGTAAATCGATTAAAATCTAAAGCTTTTGTGAATATATCAGCTAACTGATCTTCAGTATCAACATGACCAATCTAAACTTGCTTTCTCTCAACCAGTTCTCTGATAAAATGATGTCTCACATCAATGTGCTTGGTTCTTGAATGTTGAACTGGATTCTTAGAGATATCAATTGCACTTTTGTTATCACAATATACTTGTAGCTCCCCTGAATCCATACCATAATCAGCTGACATCTGCTTCATCCACAACAACTGAGTACAACAACTCCCCATAGCTATATATTCTGATTCAGCTGTAGACAGAGACACTGAATTCTATTTCTTACTCAACCAGGCTATTAAATTATTGCCTAGAAAGAAACAACCTCCACTTGTACTCTTTCGATCTGTTACATTTCCTGCATAATCTGCATCACAATAACCAACCAATCCTTTATTCGAACCTTTAGAGTACCAAATTCCAAACTCAACAGTTCCTTTGACATACTTAATAATTCGCTTAACTGCTTCAAGATGAGACTGTTTTGGTTTTGACTGATATTTTGCTCATATACCCACACTAAAACTCAAATCTGGTCTACTAGCTGTAAGATATAGTAAGCTCCCAATCATTCCTCTGTATTGCTTGACATCTACATCTTTACCATCAACATCTTTGGACAATTTCAATGAAGTACTCATAGGTATCACAGCTTCTTTGCACTTATCCATCTGAAACTTCTTAAGAAGTTGTCTTGCATAAGTACTTTGTGAAATAAAAATGCCTTGATCTGATTGAGTAATCTGCAACCCAAGAAAATACTTCAATTCTCCAACAAGACTCATCTCAAATTCTTGTGTCATACTACTCACAAACCTATCCACCAACTCTTTTGAAGTGCTTCCAAAGATAATGTCATCAACATAAATTTGAACCATCATAATGTCATCATCTTGTTCCAAGATAAACAGAGTCTTGTCCACACTCCCTCTAATATAGTTTTGTTCCATAAGAAATCTGGTCAGCCTCTCACACCAAGCTCTTGGAGCTTGCTTCAATCCATAAAGAGCTTTCTTTAGTTTATTCACATACTCTGGCCTAATTGGATCTTCAAAACCTTTGGGTTGTTCAACATATACTTCTTCTTGTAAGATCCCATTTAATAAAGCACTCTTCACATCCATCTGAAACACCTTAAAGTTCAGAATGCACGCCATTCCTAAAAACAGTCTTATTGACTCAAGCCTTGCTACTGGTGCAAAAGTTTCTTCAAAATCTACACCTTCGATCTGAGTATAACCTTGTGCAACTATTCTTGCTTTATTGCGAACAACAACACCACTCTCATCTATTTTGTTTTTAAAAATCCACTTAGTACCAATGATATTCACATCTATTTGTCTGCGAACCAGTTCCCAAACATCATTACGCTCAAACTGTTCCAGTTCTTCTTCCATGGCTATAATCCAAAAATCATCTTGAACAGCTTCTATATGGTTCTTTGGTTCGATCATGGACACAAAACACTCATAGAAAACAGTTTCTAGAGTTGTAAAGTAACTTGTCATCTTCTTAAAATCAATCTGCACTCCTCGAGTCTTCATTTTCTCATTTAAGTCCCCAATAACATCAGATGCAGAATGATTCTTATGAACTTGTTGCACTTCTTCTGGTTTTGTAATAGAACTGTCCAACTCAGAAACTTCTTTGTGGGCTTGAGTGATGCTTACCTGTTCTGAATCACTGTCTGAATCATCACCTTGTACAGCTACAGATTGATCATCAAAGACTACATTTACTGACTCCATGATTAAACATGTACGCCTGTTATAGACTCTGAATGCTGTACTACTCTCCGCATAACCCAAAAACATGCCTTCATCACTTCTGGAGTCGAATTTGCCAAGATAATCCTTGTCATTTAAGATATAGCATTTGCATCCAAACACATGGAAGTAACTCAGATTTGGTGTTTTGCCTCTCCACAACTCATAGGGGGTTTTTGTAGTATCTCTTCGGACATAAACTCTGTTAATTATATAACCGGCAGTGTTCAATGCTTCAGCCTAGAATTTCTTAGGAACTTGATTTCCATGTATCATTGCTCTTGCCATTTCCTGAAGAGTTCTATTCTTCCTTTCTACTACTCCATTCTGTTGTGGTGTCCTTGGTGCTGAGAATTGGTGTGCAATCCCATGCTGTTCACAAAACTCCTTCATAGCCTCATATTGAAATTCTCCACCATGATCACTTCGAATTTTCTTGATTCCTCCTCGTTCATTATGTAGCTGTAAAGCTAAAATTTTGAAGCTGTCGATTGTGTCTGACTTCTCACGAATAAAACAAACCCAAGTGTATCTGGAGTAATCATCAACTAAAACAAACACATATTTCTTTCCTGCTAGGCTTTCCACTTGCATTGGTCCCATTAAGTCCATGTGAACCAGTTCCAGAGCTGATTTTGACTGAACATCTGGAACCTTTTTGTGCTGAATTTTGACTTGCTTTCCCTAATTACAAGGTCCACACACCATATTATCTTCTCCTTTAAGCTTAGGTACTCCTCGAGTTATCTCTTTATTCACAAGAGTAGCAAGGTTTCTTGTATTCATGTGTCCAAGTCGTTGATGCCATAGATCTATACTTCCTCGAGCACTGTAGCATTTGATTGAATGTTTTTCCCACATGTAACAATTGTTCCCAGATCTTACACCGTATAACTTGACATTACCCGACTCATCCAGTGCTTTGCAATCAGTTTTTGTGAATAAAACTGACAATCCTTCATCACAGAGTTGACTAATGCTTATTAAATTTGCACGCAATCCTTGAACTAGGTAGACATTCACCAATTGTGGAAGCTCTATATCACGTGTTGTACCTTTGCCTTGTATGAAACCATGACTTCCATCTCCAAATGTTACTGTACCTCCTTTCAATTTCTTAATATTCTGTAGATTACTCTTGGTTCCAGTCATATGTCTTGAGCAGCCGCTGTCAAAGAACCAAGGCTCCGTGTCTTCTTGTTCTTCAGTGATCATAGCCATATCGCATATTGGTTCCGTTTCTTCTTGTTCTTCAGTAATCATGGCCATATTGCATCTAAACCCAGATCCAGAAGCTACCATTGATCCCGATTGATATATGTCAGCTTTCTTCATCCAAACTTGTCTTCTGATTCCATTCCAGAAGAATCTTCCTTGTTGCTTTAAGGTACAGACCTTCTGCCAATATTTGTAGCAAAAACGTTTGTAGTGACCGATTTTCCCACAAAAATAACAACTCAAGGATCCATTAGAACCACCATAAGATGTCTCCTTCTCAGACTGATAGGTTCCAGCAGATACGAACTTGGTTGTCTGTGATTTAGCTCCGTTGTTCTCAGTAAATCCCAATCCTCTATGAGTTTTCTCAGTTCTCCCATAGCTCAAAATTTTGTCAAGCTGCTTTGTTCCTGCGAACATATGAATCTTCCTATGTTGTTGATCTAATTCAGATTGTAGTTCTGTAGATTTTTTTCTTTCTTTAAGTAGCTCTTCTTCAAGCTTGTCTGCTTTAGCAGATAAGACCAACTTCTCTTTCATCAGATCTAGCGAATCTTTAGCCAGCTTTTTCTCATCCACCAATTCATTCTGTAATGACATAACAAGTGCTTCTAAACGAAGTTTTTCAGTAATCAAACCTTGATTTTCTTTTCCTAGCGAAATAAGTGTATTTCGCACTTCTTTGTAACTCTGAACAATGTCAAGAACTTCTTCTCCTTCTGATTCTGAGTCAGTTACTTCTTCCCCATTCTCAAATTCAGTGATTCCCACCATAGCTACTAAATTAATGAGTTCTTCTTCGCTGCTGCTATCACTATCTGACTCATTCTCAATGCTAATCATAGACTTTTCTTTCTTGAATTTAGAGTTACTCACACATTCCTCATGTGTGTGTCCAGTCCCTTTACAGATTGTGCACTTGGCATCTCGTAACTTGATTGTTGGACACTCTCGAATAAAATGACCATATCCCTTACATTCATGACACTGCATATCAGCCTTTTTGTCTTCACTTGTCTTCTTGAATGAATTGTTCTTCTTTTGACCTTGACCTTGTTCTATCCTTCTCAGAGCTCGATCAAATCTTCTTACCAACAGACTCACAGCATCTTCTTCTCCTTGATCAGTTAGGTCTTTGCTTACTGCTAGAGCTATTCCTTTTGGTTTCTTAATCCCATTAAGTTCCATCTCGTGTGCCTGTAGCATTCCTACTACTTCACCATAACTGAGATTATCTAAATCTTGTGAGACCGTTAAAGCTGTTTTGTATCCCATGAACCTAGATGGAAGACACCTTAGAAACTTTTTGACTAACTTTTGATCCTTATACGTCTTCCCAAGAGTTAAGGCTTCTTGTGCTAGAGCACTCAACTTTGAACTAAAATCTGAGATCGATTCATGTTCCTCCATCTTTAGATTCTCAAATCTAGAAGCCAACATATCCTTTCTTGAACTCTGCACTTTAGTTGTACCTTCATAATGAATTTGAAGGATATCCCATGCTTCTTTAGCAGTTTCACACCCTTGAATCAACTCAAACTGTTTTCTCCCAACACTGCAATGAATTGCACTTAAAGCCCTTGAGTTGTATTTTGATCTCTTTTGTTCGTTATCAGTCCAGTCTGCCTCAGGTTTTGGAATTCGCTCGCCTGATTCATCTTTGATCGTTGGTTCCTCCCACTTTTCTAGAACAGCCTTCCAAGCAAGACGATCAATACCTCCTATGATGGATTTGATCCTTGACTTCCAAAACCCATAGTTTCCATCATCCAAGATGACTTTATTGTTGTTGAACAGATCTCCGTAGCTCTCCATCTTGTCCGCAGAATCTCACCCGTAATATTCTGAACAAGTGCTGCTCTGATACCAATTGAAAGTGTGAGAACTTATGATCTGAACAATGAAATAAAGATTTCTTTAAACTCTCTTTTGATTAATAGAAAATCTGTTTACAAGTTTGTTCTAAACAATTTTCTAATCTCTCAAAACTCTCTTTAAAGAAACCTCACGCTCTCTCTAAGTTCTTAGCTCTTTTCTTTTCTTAAAGACTAAAACTTAATAGCTAGGTTAACTTTCTCTTGTTTGTGCTAAGGCTTACAATCGGCCTTTGCACCCTATTTATAGAACTAGACCTTCGCCTATTCTAATCCTAATAGGAATTGGACAATTTCCTTTTTCTTTATGATCTAGGAAATTTCCCTCTTTCATGTTTACATTCCTATTGTAAACATGAAACTCCTTGTTCTTCTAGAAGCTTCTTGCACCTTCACCCTCGCGTAAGTCTTCTAGATTGTTAAATACCGACATAAACATCCTGATGTTCTGTTCTTGAATCAGTACTCTGTTCTTCTGAAGTAGTTCACCTTTTGAGCAAATGTTACATCTTCAGCAATGACTGAAGTTACATCTGATTCTATTGTAGGATAAGAAGCTTTGAGGCAGAGACAAGTAGAAGAGTTATTGTAACATCCCAAATTCTATATATGTGGGCCACTTTGAAAAGTAGACGTGCTCTTGTTGTGTTGTTATTGGAAAGAGAGAGGAGGGAAAAAGAAAGTCGTGAGGAGAAAAGAAGATAGAGAGAGAGAATGGGATGTGTAGAGAGGGGAGAGAAGTAGATGTCATGGCTGTGAAAAGCCTCGGTGGTGGTGGAGGAGCAACGCCGGAGTAACTGAAAGGTGGAGAAAAGAAGAACAAGAAAGAGTTAAGAAAGAAATAAGAGCAGTTTGAAGAGGCGACTTTGGAGGCTCGTCGGACGCCAGATTTGACATCGGTTTATCAATCAAAAACCATCATCGCGTTTGCTACCAATCCATGAGCTCGTAGAAACTGACGGAAGTCCGATCGGAGTTATATTCAAAACGTTATGCGGGTTGCTTTCTGCGTAAGAAATATCTGAAACAGTCCGAACCTGCAACCCTAGAAATCGGATTCGAGGTTGTCTCCATGGAACAGCGATTGGTAGTCCAAAACTTTCCTGATCGAGCTGAGATTTTGTGGGGAGCCTCACGGTACTACTGGCTACAGATTCAACAGTGGGATCGTGAGTTTAACGGTTAGTTGTGGTTTTATATATGTGTTTCTGAGACATATTTGTATGGAATAAATGGAAACATTATAATGTTTGGTTGGCAAACTGAGGTTGGTTGGAACTCCAGCGTGTGATAAGCTCAAATTAATCCCTAGAGCTACTCTCTCAAACAAGAGTTCACTGCAGTATTTTGGGGTCGAATCCACAGAGACTCAAAATCAAACACAATAGATTATAGAGTTTTGTTATTACGCTAAACAAGTTAATTTAATTAAAATAAAAGCAATGCAAATATTTAAATGAAAGTGTTGTAAATTCAGAAAATCAAAAGAGTTAAACCTAGGGAATTTCTCAGGAAATTATGAAATATTAAATCAGATAAATTAATTAAGGTTCAAGCAGTAAAGATCAGATCTAGAATTCTAAACTTTTGGTAAAATAACCAGTTCTCACTGCAATTATATTCTCAATTTAAAACCAGAAAATCCAAATCTCTTTGTAAAATTCTAAGTAATAAATCAGCTTTAAGAACATGTTTAGATAAGTTCACAGAATTATTAATTCAAATCTCTTTGTAAGAAACAATTCTGCTCATCAATGGTTTAATCAGGAAAACAATTATATTCTCATATCAATTTATTTCCCTAAGATAACAATTCTAGGTGATCAATCAAGAATTATTGTGAAGAACAACCAAGGATGAAGATCATAAAAGATTAAGAACCCTAAAAATCTCAGATCTAATAAATCATAAAAACCCTATGAAATACCCTAAACCTAACATGCAAATTACTCAGACATGTTAAATAAAGCACAAATCATCATTCTGAATAACATGCAATAGATATTAAAAGTAAAGAGGGAGTTCAAGAAATCTTCTCTCTACAAAGAATTCAGATCTATCTCTCCCAAAAGCTCTCAATATCATTTCTCTCAAAAACTGCTAGAAGATAACTTAAGGGTTTCTAAAACCCAAAAACAATATATATACATCCTAAAATACGTCCAGGGGTTTATGTTGCAATTGTAGAAGACTTTGGGCAAATTTGTAAAACTTCCAATTTCTTGTTCTCTTGTCGGGTAAACAGGAGTGCCAATCGATGCCCTACTGTGTGGTGTCGATCGATGCTCTATCTATGATCCGACTCCAACTTGATTTCCTTCGGTAAAATGCTCCAAAATGATCCAAATTGTTCCATATTGCCCCATCCGTGCCAAATTCCTAATAACCTGTAAAGACTCAAAAATAACCTAGAAACAAATCAAAAGACTCAAAAAGCACACTTATATCATGGTTAAAAACCGTAAAAACCATGAAAGAGGTTAAAAGCACACTTAGCCTTTGCTTGCCCTCAAGCAAAACAGAAACTTAGACCTGTGAAAGAGGTTTGAAAACATAGAATTCACTCAACTGCTGGTAACTGATCTTTGCACTCTTCATTGCCTTGACTCTCAAGAACTTACTTCATATACTTTGTCAATTGAAAAGCATCAACATTCCTTACTCAAATCCCACAATCCTCTGGAATCTCTAGTCTCACCATTGCCATCTCATTACATAAATTAAAGCAAGTACAGGTGAGTTCTTACCTTGGTGTATTCAAACAGTGGCATATGGACTCTCTTCAGGCCAAGACATTCTTCTTACATCTTCTTTCCTCTCCCTTTTCTCACTTCCTTTTTTTTTTCTTCTTTTTTTGGTTTTTTTTTTTTT
>NC_025704.1:28292538-28299330 GCF_000633955.1 Camelina sativa | reverse complement strand
CAAAGGTGTAGGCGAATAATGGGGTCATCGGTAATTTACCTACCCCTCGCTTCCAAGCTTTGCGTGATCATTTGACTCAAGAGTAGAATAATGAGGTCACTGGTAATTTACCTACCTCTCTAAACTGAACAAAATCATTTCATCTTTTATTCTTTTTTTTTTTTTAAGCACTGAAGGGAAGAGAGAGGGGAGACATACTTTGAAAAATTGCACTGTCTTGTATGGCCTGAAGAAGAAGTCTAGTCCACTGATTTCCAACTCCAAAGTAAGAGATTAAGTCCGGTTAAAATCCTGATAAAAGTTGAGACAGCGTTGGTTGAACTAGATATCCTTTGAATATGGGCTTTCAGGATTGTTGATACAGCTCATAGTCTTTTCCACACTTCAGTTCTGAGGTCAAGCTTAGTCAAGAATCATTAGAGTGTTAGCCAAAGAACAAGAACCATTAGTTAGAGATCATAATTCAACAGAAATTTTTGAAAAATTTGACTCAATAAAAACAAAAATATGGTTTTGACACAAGACACAAAAACCAAGTTAGTAGTTAGTACTAACCTCCCCCAGACTTAAACAACACTGTCCCCAGTGTTATCAACCAAGGGAAAAGCTAAGAAACAAAAATTGTGTTGAAAAATTGAAAGAAAAATTGAACAGTTTCGCGGGTTACCCAACCGGCGTCAACAGATGCCATACAAGGCAGCATCGATCGATGCCCTCAACGAATGGTGAATTTTGGCCGAAACTCCTTGTTAGTTGCAGTTAGTTGTGTGTGTTGTGATATGCTCAAATTTACCCTAGAGCTACTCTCTCAAATTAAGAGGTCAATGCAGTAGTTAGGGGTCGAATTCCACAAGGACTCAAGACTACACAATAAATTATAGAGTTTTATAATTAAGCTAAACAAATTAAATTGAATTAAAATAAACAATGCAAAATATTAAATAAAAGCTGTGAAAATTCAGAAGATCAAACAGCTAGGCCTAGGGAATTTTTCAGGAAATTATGAAATATTAAATCAATCAATAAATTAGGATTCAAGCAATTAAGAACAGATCTAGAACTCTAAATACTTTTGTAAATTAAATCAGTTCTCACTGCAAATAATATCTAAATTTAAAACCAGAAAATCCAAATCTCTTTGTAAAATTCTAGGTTAAAAATCAGCAATAAAATCAGGTTTAGATTGTTCACAAAATCACTTAATCAAATCTCTTTGCAAGAAGTAATTTTGCTCATCAAAAGGTTTTATCAGGAAAATCAATTATATTCTCATATCAATTTATTTTCCTAAAGTATTAATTCTAGGTGATCAATCAAGAATTAATATGAAGAACAACCTAAGAGGAAGATCTAGATAGATAAAGAATCCTAAATAAACAGATCTAATAATTCATAAAATCCTTGTGAAAAACCCTAAACCTAACAAGCAAACTACTCAGACATATTCAATGAAGAACAAAACATGATTCTGAATAATAAGCAATTGAGATTAAAAAGAGTAAGAAGGAGTTCAAGAAATTCTTCTCTCAAAGCAGTTCAGATCTCTCCTCCAAAAGCTCTCAAAAATCTCTCAGGGTTGCAGGAAAAATAAAACTTGATAGAATAAAACTTAAGGGTTTGGAAAACCTAAAAACTATATATATATGTCCTAAAACACGTCAGGGACTAGTCTTGCAAATATGGAAAACTTCGGGCAACTTTGTAAAACTTCCAAATTTGGCTCTCTCGTCGGTTTGGACTGGGTGTCGATCGATGCTAAGGCAGTGTCGATCGACACCATCTCCTCTGATCGATTCCAAGTTGATTTCTTGCGGATTATTGCTCCAAACTGATCCAAATTGCTCCACTTTGCTCCTTTCATGCTAAAAACCTGTAAAGACTCAAAAACAATCTAGAAACAAATGAAAAGACACTAAAAGACTCCTTATATCATGGTTAAAAACCACAAAAACCATGATATATCAACTCCCCCAGACTTAGCCTTTGCTTGCCCTCAAGCAAAACAGAAACTTAGACCTGTGAAAGAGGTTTGAAAACAGGGAACTCACTCAATTGCATGATGATTCTTATTCACACTCTTCATTTACCTGACTCAAAAACTTACTCCTTATACTCAACCATGATAAGCATCAACATTCCTTACTCAAGTCCCACAATCCCTTGGAATATCTGAAATCCCCATTGTCATCTCATTAGTCAATATTAAAGCAAGTACAGGTGAGTTCTTACCTTGGGTGTATTGATCAGTGGCATATGGATTCTCTTCAGGCCAAGACATTCTTCTTACATCTCCTTTCCTCTCCCTTTTCTCACTTCAAATTTTTTTTTCTTTTCTTTTCTCTTTTTTTCTTAATCAAAGGTGTAAGCGAATACCGGACTCATTGGTAATTTACCTACCCCTCGCTTCCAAGCTTTGTGTGATCATTTGGCTCAAGAGTAGAATAATGAGGTCACTGGTAATTTACTTACCTCTCTAAACTGATCAAAATCATCTCATCTTTTATTCTCTCTTTTTTCTGATTTTTTTAAAGCACTGAAGGGAAGAGAGAGGGGAGACATACTTTGAAAAATTGCATTGTCTTGTATGGCCCGAAGAAGAAGTCTAGTCCACTGATTTCCAACCCCAAAGTAAGAGATTAAGTCCAGTTAAAATCCTGATAAAAGTTGAGACAANTCTTTGAAATTCTTATTGATGATAGGAGAAAGTTTAGGAGAAGGAGAGGTGTACCTTTGCCTTACCTGAGGGCTCTGGAGTGTGGATTGATGACTCTTCTATTTGGGAACAGGTTTCTGACTTGGAACATCATTCTTAGAGCTGTTCTGTCTCGGTCGTGGAGGGGTGTCGATCGATACCTTGTTGTTGGTGTCGATCGACACTGCTTCTGATGCTCGTGTTGCAGCAACCTTCTCAATAGAAAATGTCTGTCCATCAATAGTAGGAGCCCTCCTCAGCTTATCCATCNCGCCTCCCACAAAGCGCTTATTTTTAGTCATTAGCTTGACTGTATTGGAGCTTAGGCATCCGGAGGAGCAGAACATGGCATTGAAGTCCTCTTCATCCAAGGTGGTGTATAAGCTTTAGGTGCATGAGGTCTGCCAAGGATGTTAGGAACAGGACCAGGGCGGGATTTAGGGATGGTTGTGCTTCTCTTATGTCCTGCAAAATCATCAACAGAAGAAACAAGCACTCTACGATAATCTCGTGGCTTGGTTAACTGCAAAACAGTTTTTATCTCTTTGAAATTCTTATTGATGATAGGAGGAAGTTTAGGAGAAGGAGAGGTGTACCTTTGCCTTACCTGAGGGCTCTGGAGTGTGGATTGATGACTCTTCTGTTTGGGAACAGGTTTCTGACTTGGAGCATCAGTTTTGGACAAGCTTTGTCGCGGTCGTGGAGGGGTGTCGATCGATACCCTCTTGGTGGCATCGATCGACACTGAGCCTGATGCTCGTGTTGCAGAAACTTTTTCAACAGAAAAAGTCTGTCCATCAATAGTAGGAGCCCTCCTCAGCTTATCCATCTCAAAATTCAAACTCAAACCATCCACATTCAGTGCTATGTGTCCCTTCTTCACATCAATGATGGCACCAGCTGTAGCCAAGAAAGATCTTCCTAAGATGAGAGGATCTTTAGGCTCTTGATCATACTTCAGCACCACAAAGTCAGTGGGAATCATGAAGTTGCCAACCTTAACTGGAATATCCTCTAAAACACCTTCAGGAGTTCTTCGGGAGCGATCAGCCAAGATAAGAGAAATCTGAGTTGGCTTGAATTCTGTCATCCCAAGTCTCACAGCAACAGAATGTGGCATCAAGTTGATGCTAGAACCAAGGTCACAAAGTGAGTGTGCAAACCTTCCTGTGGAGATAGAGCAATCAAGTACAAAGCTTCCAGGATCTGGTAACTTCTTAGCAGTCTTACATTGAATGATTGCACTCACTTCCTTAGAGACAACCACCTCCTGCTTCTTCTCTTTCTTCCTCTGTACAGGCTGGTTCAACAGAATTGCACTGACATCTTTTGTAAGAAGTGCTCCTTCTTCAGGGCTCAAACCATTGGATACCATTCTCTTCACATACCGCTTAAGAGGTGGTGAAAGCTTTACTGCATCAATTAAAGGCATCTCAATCATCACCTTGTCCATCATTGCTTTGCATCTAGCTTCCTCCATCTCTTGCTTAGACTTTCTTGGCTTGGGAAAAGGAGCCTTAGGCTTGTAGACCCTTTCAACTGCTGGAACCTGAGATTTTGCAGCTTCTGGTTCCGTCTGGGATGAGTGTCGACCGACACCCAGGTGGTGTCGATCGACACCATCATCTGCAGTCGAGGATTTGGTCGATTTCTCTTCTTTTTATGCAGAAGCAATTTCACCATCATCTTCATCTCTCACCGATAAGGCATTGCAAGCATGTCTGGGGTTTGACTCAGTTCTTGCTGGAAGAACACTCTCTTGCCGTTTAACAGACCCAGCAGTCTGTGCAACTTGAATCTCCAGCTTCTTAACATGAACATTCAATGCATCAATCTTCCCATTCAGCTCAGTGTAAACATTGTCAATCTTCCCATTGAATGTCACTGTCAATTGCTCCTGTCCTTGCAAAAGCTGCTCAAGCATGGCCTCCATTCTACTCTCTGAAGAATTCTTAGGAGGTGGAGACTGATAAGATGAGTTCCCATATGTCCTTGTATAGCCATTGTTCTGTTGTTGCTGCTGATACTCTGGCTTGGAAGTGTAGCCTGAAGAGTTCCCACTGTAAGGCCTATTGCCTTGCTGATTTCCAAACCGCTGTCCCTGATTCCCATACACATAGTTCACATCTTCCTCTTGGTGTCCTTGATCAGGTTCTGGCTCATATGTCTCAACCTCAGCAGCAAAATGAACAGATTTCTTTCCCATAAGGAGATTATGCACTGAATCCAGCTTAGCATTAACAGAAGCTAACTGGTTTGAATCAAATCCTCCATGCAATCTCTTCCTTTCAGCATCTGCTCCTTTAGTGCTATTGCTAGAAGCCAAATTCTCAATCAAAACTTCAGCATCTTCTGGAAATCTTGTCTTGAAGTTCCCATGACTTGCAGCATCCAAAGCTAACTGATACTTCCAGTCACACCCTCTGAAGAAGATACTCAACAGTTGTACCCTTGAAAAACCATGGTGTGGACAATCCCTCTGATAAGCTTTGAATCTCACCCAAGCTGCCTTGAAAGCTTCATCTGGTCTTTGCTTGAAAGTGGATAGCTTGACTCTCAACTCATCTGACATTGCATCATCATAGAAATGGTTGAGGAAAGCCACTTTGACTTGTTGCCAAGATGTCAAAGATCCAGCTGGCAACTGCTTCAACCACTGAGATGCCTCTCCTGCAAGTGAGTATGGGAAGAGCTTGCAGAATATGAAGTCCTCAGTCACTCCATTAGCCTTGATACTGGTCACAAGATCCTCAAAATGCTCAATGTGATCCAAGGGCTTCTCATTGAGCAAAGCAGAGAAAGGTCTTTGCCCAACTAGTTGAAAGTACGCAGGTTTCAACTCAAAATCATTCCTCTGAAAAGGGGGAGGAACAATAGCAAACCGGTTCTCATACACTAGATCAGCCCGATTGTAGTCAGCAATGGTCCTGATCAGATCCCGGTTGTTCTTCTGTCATCGAACGGGGTTCTGTACGTGGTTGGCAGCTCCACGCACGTCTGCAGGTGGGTGTCGATCGATGCCACCTGCTTGGTGTCGATCGACACCGTCGACACCATCAGCTGGTTCGTCGACAACAGCAATTTCAGCAATCACATTGCCCTCAGCATCAATCTTTTGGCCCTTCTCATTGCGCAAGTGGCCCTCTTGATCCCTCAAANAACAACCACTTCCTGCTTTCTCACCTTCTTCCTCTCAACAGGCTGGTTCAACAGAATTGCACTGACATCTTTTGTAATAAGTGCTCCTTCTTCAGGGCTCAAACCATTGGATACCATTCTCTTCACATACCGCTTAAGAGGTGGTGAAAGCTTTACTGCATCAATTAAAGGCATCTCAATCATCACCTTGTCCATCATTGCTTTGCATCTAGCTTCCTCCATCTCTTGCTTAGACTTTCTTGGCTTGGGAAAAGGAACCTTAGGCTTGTAGACCCTTTCAACTGCTGGAACCTGAGATTTTGCAGTTTCTGATTCTGTCTGAGAAGGGTGTCGACCGAAACCCAGGTGGTATCGATCGACACCATCATCTGAAACCGAGAGATTGGTCGATTTCTTTCTTTTTCTGCAGAAGCAATTTCACCATCATCTTCATCTCGCACTGATATTGCATTGCAAGCATGTCTGGGGTTTGACTCAGTTCTTGCTGGAAGAACACTCTCTTGTCGTTTAATAGACCCAGCAGTATGTGCAACTTGAATCTTCAGCTTCTTAACATGAACATTCAATGCATCAATCTTCCCATTCAGCTCAGTGTAGACATTTTCAATCTTCCCATTGAATGTCACTGTCAATTGCTCCTGTCCTTGCAAAAGCTGCTCAAGCATGGCTTCCATTCTACTCTCTGAAGAATTCTTAGGAGGTGGAGACTGATAAGATGAGTTCCCATATGTCCTTGTATAGCCATTGTTCTGTTGTTGCTGCTGATACTCTGGCTTGGAAGTGTAGCCTGAAGAGTTCCCACTGTAAGGCCTATTGCCTTGCTGATTTCCAAACCGCTGTCCCTGATTCCCATACACATAGTTCACATCTTCCTCTTGGTGTCCTTGATCAGGTTCTGGCTCATATGTCTCAACCTCAGCAGCAAAATGAACAGATTTCTT
>NC_025704.1:28282021-28291442 GCF_000633955.1 Camelina sativa | reverse complement strand
GAAACAAATGAAAAGACACTAAAAGACTCCTTATATCATGGTTAAAAACCACAAAAACCATGATATATCATGTTGTTGGATCATTCCTTTGATGTTAATTCTGTTAAGAAGCACTCAAACACTAACACAGGTTAAAAGCAACATGATAGATAGATAGTTCATAAGTTCAAACAACTTTCAAACACAAACTGACTTAAAGCAAGAATAAAAATGACTCAATCCTAAAAAGGGAAAAAGATAAAGAAAAACCATGATCAGAAGCTAAAATGTAGCAGAAACATCATCATCATCCTCATCATCATCAACATCATCGGAGATGGGATCAGCAGAAGGTGACCTGCGCCTAGTACGCCTGGTAGGACGAATGCAGCCACACTGAGAAAGTCGAGCCATGCCATTCCAAATGGCACGCAAAGCAGAAACCACATAAGTCTGATGAGCTCCCTGGTCCATAGTGGCAGGATCCTGTGGTGGCTCTGGGAACTCAAATGTCGCGGTCCCAGAAGAAGAACCATACTCAAAACCCCCAGCAGGGTTAAGAGCAGCTGCAGCATCAGTAGTAGTCCGCGAAGCGCGATGGCGACGCGAAGGAGCATAAGCAACATAGTCATCTGGTGAAGGGCAAAAACGCAACTGCTCAGGATCTCTACCAATGGTGGTAAGATCAGGTCGTGGAAGGCGAACAAAGTGCTCTCCTGTCTCATCAACAAACCTCCACAACAAACCCGGTTTCAGCCAATGTGCACTCCTCAAATACTGCTCATCCATAAGCTGTCTCTTAGTGACAACACTATAACCATCAGTAGGAATCTTGTTGAACTGAAGGATAGCAGTAATAAGGCTCCCCAAAGCCTCTTTCTTAGCTCCAGTACCCAGAAATGGCTTGGTCTGAAGCTCAACCAAGTAATGTGCGAAAATAGCTCCAAAGTTAAGGATCATGTTGCCAACACCACAACTCAAAAAGTATAGCTCTGCAGCTCTCATCTTGTTAGGCTCCATCTTACACTGAAAAGTGGTAGCAACAGCTCTAAGAACATACCGGAGTACAGGATGGCGGACCTCTGATTGAAGCATCTTCTTGGAGTCATACTTACCAAGTCCTATGTAAGACCACAAAGGAGAGAGATCTCATATTGCTTGGGCAAAGCAACCTTCTGATAATAACGAGTCCAACGGAATACATCACATAAATGAGAAAAATCGATATCATAAGGCATTCCATTGATGATGAAATACAATTCACCCCCAAATGCATCTGGTGCTTGCTCATTTCTGTAAGTAATCCTAACTGATGCCATGAACTGTCGCACTAAATCCGGGTACAAATCATACTGCCTAGTACAGACGGTTCCTAAACCCATTCTATCAATCAAATCCAAGACCTCATCATGAATTTCAAACCTACAAAGAATAACAGAATCCACAAACCTTGTAGGATCAATCTCAACTCCTAGCCATGCATTGTAGAGCATTGTCTCATAATCTCCCCAAACACCCACTGGCCTGTTGATGAATTCAGGCTTGCTAAGCTCAGGAAGCTTGTGTTGAGGCCATTCTTTCTCTGTTGGAATTGGTTGACCTTCTTCTTTTGGCCATGGGAACCTTGATTGGATGGGAGATGGAAGAGAGAGATCAGGTAAGAAAGTAGGAGCTCTCGTCGGACGTTGTGTAGGTTGGGTAAGGCTCGCCGGAGCTGACGGAGGCTGACGGTGGCCGGATTGACGAGGTGGGCGAGTGGAAGAAGAAGCTTCGCCGTCGTTGGTTCGAGTCCTCTTGTTCGATGCCATCACTCCAAAACAAGAAATTGACACTAGATCCAGGTAGAGGAGAGAAAATCGAGTGGATTGGAGCTTTGAATCACTCAAATCGGAGCTGTATTGAGAGAGTTATGAGCAATTTAGGGTTTAGCTCCGTTTTGTATCGAATGGAAGAAGAAGACGAAACTCGCGATTTTAATCTTCCGTCCCTTGGTTTCAGTGATATTGACCGATGCTCATTAAAGGCAGCATCGATCAATGCTTCTTATGTCGGACCCGGCCCATTTTGATCACAAGCCCAATAATGTTTCAAACCCAGCAAAATCAACCCGATTGGCCCGTTTTCTCATCTCTGTCCATAATAGCGTCGACCGATACCAATTCAAGGCAGCATCGATCGATGCTAGCTCATCAATGATAATCCGTAACTTTTCTCTTGTTTTTTATTTTCCTGAAACAATAAAAACTCAAAACCAAAAATTAATATGTTAGTGATCCTAAAAAGCAAAAATTCAAAATAATTAATTCNGTCAATGCCCCAACAATCAAAAACTTCAACCTCCAGGATAAAGTTTTGTGGCATCTCATGCCTCTTACTAATTTGACCTTTCCGCTGACAAGCATCACATCTAGAGACAAACTCATTAGCNGAGTAGGCAGAGGGTGCATTATCCAAACGCACAATGTGTCCGTCTGGTATCTCAGCTTTTGCCCAATAGTGTTTCACCCTTTGGCCATTAACAATAAATTTCTCCCCTTTTGAGTTCAACAGCACAATAGCTCCATATGGTCTGACTTCTTGAATAGTAAAAGGACCAGACCAGCGGGAACGCAGCTTTCCAGGAAACAGCTTCAAGCGGGAATTGTAAAGGAGAACCTGGTCATTTGGCTCAAATTGTTTGGAGATGATCTTCTTATCATGATGAGCCTTAGTCCTCTCCTTGTACAGCTTGGAATTCTCAAATGCATGAAATCTCAGCTCATCCAATTCATTCAACTGCACTAACCCTCTCTCTGAAGCTGTCTTGGCATCAAAATTCATCAACTTAACTGTCTAGACTGCTTTGTGCTCTAACTCCACTGGTAGATGACAGGCTTTCCCATAAAGCAGATGAAAAGGAGTTGTGCCAAGTGGTGTCTTATAAGCAGTTCTATATGCCCAAAGTGCATCATCAAGCTTCATAGCCCAATCTTTCCTTGTAACACCCATTGTCTTCTCTAGGATCTCCTTAATCTGCCTTTTGGAAACCTCAACTTGTCCACTAGTCTGAGGATGATATGGACTGGCCACTCTATGTGGAACACCATACTTTTTCAGCAGCTTCTCAAACACTTTATTGATAAAGTGCTTACCTCCATCACTGATGACAATTCTAGGAACTCCAAACCGTGGAAATATAATGGTCTTAAACAGCTTAAGAACCACATCAGAATCATTCGTTGGACTTGCAATTGCTTCAACCCACTTGGAGACATAATCAACAGCCACTAAGATGTATTGATTCTTGTAAGAGGAAGGGAATGGTCCCATGTCAATGCCCCAACAATCAAAAACTTCAACCTCCAGGATAAAGTTTTGTGGCATCTCATGCCTCTTACTAATTTGACCTTTCCGCTGACAAGCATCACATCTAGAGACAAACTCATTAGCATCCTTGAACATTGTTGGCCACCAAAACCCAACTTGTAGAACCTTAGACACTGTCTTGAAAGTAGCAAAGTGTCCAGCATAATCTGATCCATGGCAGTGAAATAGAACATCAGGAACTTCTGTCTCAGCTAGACATCTTCTGTAAACACCATCACTGCAATGCTTATACAGATAAGGCTCATCCCAATAAAATAT
The DNA here is from genome assembly GCF_000633955.1 of Camelina sativa. Taxonomy (NCBI): domain Eukaryota; kingdom Viridiplantae; phylum Streptophyta; class Magnoliopsida; order Brassicales; family Brassicaceae; genus Camelina; species Camelina sativa. The sequence goes on along the minus strand of NC_025704.1, from coordinate 28,287,839 downwards.
CTTTAGCTCTCTCAAGAACCTCTTCTTATGATAGCCTATGAATTTTTCTGGTTCAACCTCTGCAGCAAGATAATTGGCAATATCAGCATACCAAGGTTGATTGGNAAATATAATGGTCTTAAACAGCTTAAGAACCACATCAGAATCATTCGTTGGACTTGCAATTGCTTCAACCCACTTGGAGACATAATCAACAGCCACTAAGATGTATTGATTCTTGTAAGAGGAAGGGAATGGTCCCATGTCAATGCCCCAACAATCAAAAACTTCAACCTCCAGGATAAAGTTTTGTGGCATCTCATGCCTCTTACTAATTTGACCTTTCCGCTGACAAGCATCACATCTAGAGACAAACTCATTAGCATCCTTGAACATTGTTGGCCACCAAAACCCAACTTGTAGAACCTTAGACACTGTCTTGAAAGTAGCAAAGTGTCCAGCATAATCTGATCCATGGCAGTGAAATAGAACATCAGGAACTTCTGTCTCAGCTAGACATCTTCTGTAAACACCATCACTGCAATGCTTATACAGATAAGGCTCATCCCAATAAAATATCTTTAGCTCTCTCAAGAACCTCTTCTTATGATAGCCTATGAATTTTTCTGGTTCAACCTCTGCAGCAAGATAATTGGCAATATCAGCATACCAAGGTTGATTGGAGCTAGCCACAATAGCTAAATCTCCATCATTCGTCCAATCCGTTTCGGGAAACAAAGGGTGTCGATCTATGCCACCTAGTTCGTGTCGATCGATGCCATACGCATCCGAAGACAAAACCTTCGATTCTTCAGTCTGAAACCCAGAATCAACAAAATAAACATGCTCTTCGGGTAGATAATCACGAATTGGGACATAATCATCAATCCTAATCCTGGACAAATGATCGGCAACACTATTCTCTATCCCTTTCTTATCCCTCATTTCAATGTCAAACTCTTGTAGAAGAAGAATCCATCTCAAAAGTCTAGGCTTAGCATCCTTCTTCTGCATCAAGTACCTTAATGCAGCACGATCAGTATGAACAATGACTTTTGAACCAACCAGATAAGATCTAAACTTCTCAAAAGCAAACACCACAGCCAACAACTCTTTCTCTGTTGTTGCATAATTTCTTTGTGCCTGATCAAGTGTCCTGCTTGCATAGTAGATTGCATGAAGCTTCTTATCTTTTCTTTGTCCCAGCACTGCTCCCACTGCAAAGTCACTAGCATCAGACATCACTTCAAATGGAAGATCCCAATCTGGTAGCTGAACAATAGGTGCACTCACAACCTCATGCTTAATCCTCTCAAAGGCTATGCGACATTCATCAGTGAATTCAAACTTGACATCTTTGCACAACAAAGCAAAAAGTGGTCTTGCTATCTTGCTGAAATCTTTGATAAAACGCCTATAGAACCCTGCATGTCCAAGAAAGCTCCTCACTGCCTTCACATTCTCTGGTAGTTGAAGACTTGTCATCACCTCTATCTTAGCGCGGTCAACTTCTATTCCAGCTTCTGAAACCCTGTGGCCAAGCACTATGCCATCTCTAACCATAAAATGACATTTTTCCCAGTTTAGCACCAAATGCTTCTCTTCACACCTTGCTAGCACCTTACAGAGATTATCCAAACAGCTTTTGAATGAAGATCCATAAACTGAAAAATCATCCATGAACACTTCCATATAATCTTCTATAATATCAGTGAAGATTGACATCATGCATCTCTGAAATGTTGCAGGAGCATTACAGAGACCAAAAGGCATTCTTCGGTAAGCGAAGGTACCATAGGGACAAGTGAACGTGGTCTTCTCTTGGTCATCAGGATGAATAGGAATCTGGAAAAAGCCTGAGTAACCATCCAAAAAGCAGTAGTATGGATGATTAGCTAACCTCTCCAACATCTGGTCAATGAAAGGAAGTGGGAAGTGATCTTTCCTTGTTGCAGCATTCAGCTTCCTGTAGTCTATGCACATTCGATGACCAGTAATTGTCCTTGTAGGGATCAGCTCATTCTTGTCATTCTTCACCACTGTGACTCCACCCTTTTTAGGAACAACATGTACCGGACTAACCCAATTGCTGTCAGATATTGGATAGATGATCCCAGCATTCAGCAGCTTCATGATCTCTTTCTTGACAACATCTTGCAAATTTGGATTCAGACTCCTCTGATGCTCAATAGATGTCTTAGCTCCTTCCTCAAGATGAATCCTATGCATACACAAGTCTGGAGATATTCCTGCAATATCATCAAGAGAATAGCCAAGAGCCTTGCGAAACTAGCGCAGCTTGATTAGCAATAAAGTGAGCTCTGCATTGTTCAAGGAAGCACTAACAATAACAGGATAAGAAGAGTTATCACCTAGAAATGCATACCTTAAACCTGCAGGAAGTGGCTTGAGATCAAGCTTTGGAGCTTTTTCAAGACTCCAATCAGAAACTTTTGCAGCTTGTGAAGAAGTACTAACCAATTCCTCTTGTGCAACCAGCTTCTTCACTTGTTCATTAGCATCAAGCAGTTTGACATACCCAGCAGCAATGTTATCTAGATGCTCAGCTTCTTCAGCAGAAGCAACCAATGCTCTCTCTAATGGATCCTCAGGATGCAGCTCCTGGAATATCTCCTCAGCCAGATTAGACAATGTGTCTACATAGAATGTCTGGCCATCAATGGTAGGCCTTTTAACCAGCTTCTCCATGTCAAAGCGCATTTGTAAATCACCAATGTTGAGACCAATCTGACCCTTCTTGACATCAATTATAGCTCCAGCAGTAGCTAAGAATGATCTTCCCAGAATAAGAGGGTCCTTGGGTTCCTCCTCATACTTTAACACCACAAAATCAGTAGGTATCAAGCACTCACCAATCTTAATTGGAACATCTTCAAGAACACCATCTGGAATACGAACGGACCGGTCAGCAAGGATGAGAGTGAGCTTAGTAGGATGGAAGTCTGTCATTCCCAGGCTAAGTGCTACTGATCTTGGCATTAGGTTGACACTAGAACCAAGATCACACAAAGATCTAGCAAATCTGTCAGTGAAGATAGTACAATCAAGAACAAAGCTCCCTGGATCAGGAAGTTTTACTGGAATCTTGTTATGAATGATGGCACTGACTTGGGCTGATATCATCATAACTCCTTGTTCAGCATTAAAATCCTTGGTTACCATCCTCTTGACATATCTCCTAAGCATTGGAGAAGTTTTAACAGCATCAACCAAAGGCAACTCAAGAATAAGCTTATCCATCATGGCTTTGCACTTAGCATCATCTAACTCTTGTTTAGACTTCCTTGGATTCTTTGGGAATGAAACCTTAGGTGTGTAAACTCTTTCTGCAACTAGAACGAGAGATTTCACATTCGGAGTTTCTGTCCGTGGTTGGAGTCGATCAATGCTACCTGATTGGTGTCCATCGATGTCCTGTTCTGGGATTTTGCCCGAAACTTCGCATGGTTTGGGTGCCGACCGATGCCTATGTGTGTCGGTCGATACTGGCTCAGCAGAAACATCCTCTTCGTCTTCTATATCAATCAACTCCTGTAGATCATCAGTTTGATTCTTCTGGGGTATAGGATGGAGTTGTTTGCCACTTCTCAAAGTCACTGCATTGCAAGAATGTTTAGGATTTGATTCAGTTCTTGAAGGGAGATAACCTTCTTGCCTTTTTACAGACCCAACAGTCTGCGCAACCTGACTTTCCAGCTTCTTGACATGGATGTTCAAAGCTTCAAACTTCCCATTAAGATCAGTGTAGACATTATCCAGCTTCCCATTGAAAGTCACTGTCATTTGCTCTTGATCTTGCAAAAGCTGCTCAAGCATAGCTTCCATCTTACTAGTTTCAGCTGACTTAGGAGGTGGAGATGATATGAATTGTTGCCATAAGTCCTTGTGAATCCACTGTTTTGTTGCTGCTTCTGATATTCAGGTTTGGGTGTGAAACCAGAAGAGTTGCCCTGAAAGTTACTGCGCTGGCTGTTTCCACTGTAAGGCCTACTACCTTGCTGATTTCCAAACCTCTGCCCCTGATTCCCATAGACATAGTTCACCTCTTCTTCCTCATGATTTCCTTGATCAGGTTCTGGCTCATATGTCTCAACTTCAGCAGCAAAATGAACAGATTTCTTACCCACAAGGAGATTATGCACTGAATCCAGCTTAGCATTAACAGAAGCTAACTGGTTTGAATCATATCCTCCATGTAATCTCTTCCTTTCAGCATCTGCTCTCTTAGTACTATTGCTAGCAGCTAAGTTCTCAATCAACAATTCAGCATCTTCTGGCATTCTTGTCTTGAAATTCCCATGACTTGCAGCATCTAAAGCCAACTGATACTCCCAGTCACATCCTCTGAAGAAGATACTTAACAGTTGAACCCTTGAGAAACCATGGTGCGGACAGTCCCTTTGGTAAGCCTTGAATCTCACCCAAGCTGCTTTGAAGGCTTCATCTGGTCTTTGCTTGAAAGAAGACAGCTTGATTCTCAACTCATCTGACATTGCATCATCATAGAAGTAGTTAAGGAAGGCCACCTTGACATCACGCCAACTTGTCAATGATCCAGCATGCAGCTGTTTCAACCACTGAGATGCCTCTCCTGCAAGTGAGTAAGGGAAGAGTTTGCAGCAGATGTAGTCCTCAGTCACCCGATTAGCCTTGATGCTAGTCACCAGATCCTCAAAATGCTCAATGTGGTCCAAGGGCTTCTCATTGGGCAAAGCAGAGAAAGGTCTCTGCCCAACTAGTTGAAAGTACGCAGGTTTCAACTCAAAATCGTTCCTCTAGAATGGAGGAGGAACAATAGCAGACCGGTTCTCATACACCAGATCAGCCCGGTTATAGTCAGCAATGGTCCTGATCAGGTCTCGGTTGTGCTCCTGTCGTCGAACTGGGTTCAGTACGTGGTTGGCAGCTCCACGCACGTCTGTAGGTGGGTGTCGATCGATGCCACCTGGTTGGTGTCGATCGACACCAAGGTTCGGATCATCATCAATACCAGCTTGCTGGTTCACGACAGCCTGCTCGTTGACAACAGGTTCGGCAATCACATTGCCTTCAGCATCAATCTTTTGGCCCTGCTCATTGCGCAAGTGGCCCTCTTGATCCCTCAAAACACCAGCCTCATCACGCATCAGAATGATCGTATTAACCATCTTCAGAGATTTAGCTGCTTTCTGTTCTCACGTTCAAGTTTTTCCAACTCTTAGTTTGACAAATTCACAGTAGGACCAGACTTGTTGCTCCTTGTGTGAGGTCTAGGAGGCATGCACCTGAAACACCAAAGAGAAGAAAAACAAAAACGTGTAAGTAGAAAATAAAAAGAAAAGTTTAGACGAAATTAAAAACTCAAATCTAATGGTAGATCAGAGAGTCCCCGGCAACGGCGCCAAAATTTGATAAGCTCAAATTAATCTCTAGAGCTACTCTCTCAAACAAGAGATCACTGCAGTACTTAGGGGTTGAATCCACATAGACTCAAAATCAAATACAATAGAATATAGAGTTTTGTTATTACGCTAAACAAGTTAATTTAATTAAAATAAAAGCAATGCAAATATTTAAATGAAAGTGTTGTAAATTCAGAAAATCAAAAGAGTTAAGCCTAGGGAATTTGATACGAGCCAAATAGGGGTGAGTCGATAGCTGGTCTAAAGGACCTCTCTAACTAACTCGGATAGGATGGAGATGAATGATGGATCGAAGTTCGCCACCCAAAGCTGCGGAATGACTTTGTGATAAGAACACAAATCAATATCTAAGTGAATCACACACAAAGATAAAGATTCAACTTGTTTTCTAAAGGAATCACACACAATAGAAAAGA
>NC_025704.1:28277847-28280183 GCF_000633955.1 Camelina sativa | reverse complement strand
GAAATTATGAAATATTAAATCAGATAAATTAATTAAGGTTCAAGCAATAAAGATCAGATCTAGAATTCTAAACTTTTGGTAAAATAATCAGTTGTCACTGCAATTATATTCTAAATTTAAAACCAGAAAATCAAAATCTCTTTGTAAAATTCTAAGTAATAAATCAGCTTTAAGAACAGGTTTAGATAAGTTCACAGAATTATTAATTCAAATCTCTTTGTAATAAACAATTCTGCTCATCAATGGTTTAATCAGGAAAACAATTATATTCTCATATCAATTTATTTCCCTAAGATAACAATTCTAGGTGATCAATCAAGAATTATTGTGAAGAACAACCAAGGATGAAGATCATAAAAGATTAAGAACCCTAAAAATCTTAGATCTAATAAATCATAAAAACCCTATGAAAAACCCTAAACCTAACAAGCAAATTACTCAGACATGTTTAATGAAGAACAAATCATAATTCTGAATAACATGAATAGATATTAAAAGTAAAAGAGGGAGTTCAGGAAATCTTCTCTCTACAAAGAATTCAGATCTATCTCTCCCAAAAGCTCTCAATATCCTTTCTCTCAAAAACTGCTAGAAGATAACTTAAGGGTTTCTAAAACCCAAAAACAATATATATACATCCTAAAATACGTCCAGGGGCTTATGTTGCAATTATAGAAGACTTTGGGCAAATTTGTAAAACTTCCAATTTCTTGTTCTCTCGTCGGGTAAACAGGAGTGCCATCGATGCCCTACTGTGTGGTGTCGATCGATGCTCTATCTCTGATCCGACTCCAACTTGATTTCCTTCGGTAAAATGCTCCAAAATGATCCAAATTGTTCCATATTGCCCCATCCGTGCCAAATTCCTAAATAACCTGTAAAGACTCAAAAATAACCTTGAAACAAATTAAAAGACTCAAAAAAGCACACTTATATCATAGTTAAAAACCGTAAAAACCATGATATATCAGCGTGTATGAGCGTTCTTTAATATTGGGTCTGACATGGGAAAGGAGAAATGAGTTTCAACATTTAAGTGGCAAAGGTTAAAAGTTTTATGAGACATGGAACAAGTTTTATGATTGAAGAGTTTTATCTTTAAGAAAGAAGCATTGCTGCGGGACCATTTGAATAACATCTTGTCTTGGCCAATAAGACTGGATGGGTGTTAGAGTTATAGTGATTACTGTGAGCTTCATTGGTTACCTCTAAAGTGTATTTTCAGAGAGGAATGGCCAAGAGAGTTGAGAGAATTCTTGCGGTTATCGTGAATTTAATTTCAGGTTGCTAGGGACTGTTTTCTTGGCTGGAGTTTGTTGATATAGTGTGAAATTTCAATCAAAATAGAGCTTGGCGCTATAATGTGAACTTGAAATTTTGTGGGGATGACTCAATGGGCGCTTTCAGTTGGTCTTGGAATTAGAGGCAAGAAAGTGATGGGATATTATTTTTCTGTTTTTAAAAAGTTGCGAGTGTTGTAAGCTTAAACGAAATTAGTGTGTGATGTGGCTGCAAAGAAGAGAAGCTGGGTTTTTGGTTCGACTAAGCTGTGGATCAAAACACATAGCCTGAAAGGTAAGGCTAAACGTTTAGAGCATTCAAAAAGTCTTTATCTTCTGTTTGGTTCTGTTATCGACATTGAAAAGGAAAGATGAAGCAAACAATGGTTTTTGTGAGCCACGTTCTTTGAGGCTCCAACATCAAAGATGATGGGAAGGAATTAATGACGAGACATGAGAGAATTGGAGGCTGGTCGAATTAACAAAGGAAAGAAATAGGCATTATATTTGAGAAAGGAAGTTTTGATTTCACCATGGGATATTAAATGTCGTGAATATTGCATCGACGATCATCAAGGTTGACTGAGGTGGAACATGTTAATTGGTAAAACTCCATTATTAATATTCACAAGGTGCTTCCCCACGCAACGCGTGGGTTGTGGTGTAGTTGGCACTTTCTTGTTTTTTTTTGTCTTTTTCGTTTTCTCTTTTGTATTATTTCGTTTTAATTAGGCATATACGGGCTTTGCCGTCACTTTTATTTATACACTATATGTTTATACCATTTCGTTCAGATGTGTATAATTGTGGTGTTTATTTTTTATGAATTATGAAGATGTTGTTTCTTGCTTTTGAGGATCCAATCTTATCATTGACTGATATTGTTTCCAATACATTTATTATTGTATTATAGATTTTCTAATTAACTGCTTATGTAAACTTTTCATACGTTGATGTTGCAATAATAAGTTATTTTTTTAAAATATCTTCCGTGTAAGTGATTATGTTTGTATGCCCATGTTTTGGTCTAATATCAATAAGATCGTTTCTGTTTTT
>NC_025704.1:28270913-28276291 GCF_000633955.1 Camelina sativa | reverse complement strand
GTGATCCGGACGAGAGCAGTACGTGGTCCGAGGTTCATGATCAGAAATCAAAGGTAAATCTGAGGTCTTTAGCTCCCAGATCATATCCAGTCAGACCCTAATTGGTGAAAGGTAAACAAGATCAAAACTCTCTTAGAACCATATAATCGAATCTGGAACTAAAGCTATAAGAACCCTAAAATATCCAAGTAAACAACAAACAAACTTAAGATCTATAATCCTGTAAAACTTAAAAACTGATTCGCATAGGATTGATAGATTGCTTGTTAAATTGCACCAAAAGATATCAAGTTTAATTTGGTTTGATTTCTTGATTGATTGTTGCATAAGAACCTAGAACTAATTTAGATTCATAAGGATCAAATTAAAACAGATTGTTCTAGGAAATTAAAACTTGGATCATTCATGCATAGCAATTAAAATCGGACCATGTATAGGTTGTTTAAAAATCGGCTGCATGAATTAATCTTAGGATTCCTTAAGCTAAAACTTTAGCATAGATTTCCTGTAATTTTCGGCCATGAAAGCCATAGAACTCGAGCATGAACTTGTCTAGGATCAATTAGGATAATTTCCAAAACCTTGAATCATTATCCTAAACTTTAAGTAAAATTTACTTTAATATTCTAAGAGTATATCCGATTAAAATAAAAACTTTGTTGAGTTTCTATAAATTAAAACATAAAATCGAAAATTAAAATATTGGTTAGGATAAGTTCCTAATTAATTATGGTAATTATCTAAAACTCTTAAGAAAATAATTACTAAATCCTAGACTGAATAGGAAAACATAGAAAAGGAAATCCTATCTAGAAATAAGGAAATTGTTGCATGCATTATCTATTTGATTTTGTTGTCCTTGCATGCATAAATATAAGCCACGAAAATATGAGTAAGGCAAGGCATGTTTCGGTCTTAAATACCGCATGGCCTAAGGCATGGTTCGGTCTCAAATACCGCATGACCTGAATTAATATTTGTGGCATGGTTCGGTCTCAAATACCGCATAGCCTAGACTAAAAACAGTTCCATGGTTTGGTCTTAAATACCACATGGCATGATCCAAATTAATTACATGGTTCGGTCTTAAAAACCGCATGATATAATCGGGTGCATGTTCTGTATTAACCTAAAAATCAAAGGACCTATGTGAGTGTATTAAGGATGATAATGATTGCACTAAGAAAAATATATATAAGGTGATTATGCATATGCACACCTTGATGAGAGTCACAAGAATCAGTACCTCACCATAGAAAATCCTATTGACCTTTGGACAGAGTTGAAAAACAAATATGGACACCAACAGATGGTGCTCCTACCAAAGGCTCAATTCGATTAGAAAAACCTAAGGATCCAGGACTTCAAATCCTTGGATGAGTATAACTCAGAGCTTTTAAGATTGTCTCTATCCTAAGGTGGTGTGGTACTGAGATTACTAAGGATTTGCTAGAGAAGACATTCTCGGCTTATCATACTAAGGGGTTTAAGACCTATGCAAACCTCATCTCTTGTTTGCTACTTGCTGAGCAAAACAATGAGCCATTATTGATGGAAAGTGCAATGAAGCTCACAAGGTTGACATTACAAAGAAAAATCCTCAAGAGTCTAAAGAGCCTAATGAGACCAACTACGTCCATAGAGAAAGACACTACGGCCGCGGCCGTGGTGGCAGAGGACGTGGTGGTCGAGTAGGCCAGGCTAGCCGAGGAGGCCGCGGACATGTTGGTCCAGGTCGTGTGGACTTACCAAGGAAATAATTATGGTGGTCAAGGCCATAGAAACTGATTAGGCTTCGGCCTTGGTTGGTGTAGAGGCCGCGGGTTATCTAAACCCGCAACATAAGACCAAGTCCACTTGTAATAATAATTATGGTATAGAAAACCATTAGATAAAGACATGCAGAACTCCTAAAGCACCTTGTTGATCTCTACTAAGAGAATTTGAAATAAAGAAAATAAATCCAGAAATCTAACCTGGTTCATCTCGATGGTGAAGGAAATTTCAACCATGAGAATGATGACTAAATTGGATTATGAGATTTGTAATTGCCTAAAGAAAAATATTTAAACTCATGTGGTGTATTAACTTAGTTTCTATGCATTGAATTGAATTACTATTTCCTTCATTATATATTTGCAAGTTTAAAACATAAAATTATTGTCCTATTTATAGAAATGGCCAAGGACATATAATAAAAGGTGCCAATGTTAGTACAATTGCGGGTATAGCAATTTTATGTGAAGGCTACGGCCAGGCTCACATTCTGTTGCCTCACGGCACACACATTGAGTTATGTGATGCTTTATACTCACCCAGCTCTAAGAGAAGCTTATTGAGCTTTAAAGATATAAGATCAAATGGTTATCATATTGAAACCAAGGGTGAAGGATCTAAAGAGTTCCTCTACATTACAGAAAATGTGAAAGGACAAAAGAAGATCCTAGAGACTATACCTGCACTAGCCTCTGGTTTATACCATGCTAAGATTAACATGATAGAAGCTAACTTGGCAAAGCAAAGAAAGAAAATGTTCAACGAATAATTCACTATGGCATGACCGGCTTGGCCGGCCGGGTTGGAACATGATGCGTAAACTAATTAAGAGTTCGAAAGGGCACATCCTCAAAGAAAGAAAAGTTTTCCCTAAAATCTCACTTGTGTAGCATGTGCACAAGGGAAACTTATTATAAGACCATCACAAGTAAAAGTCAGCAAAGAAATTTTCTGGAAAGGATACAAGGTGACATATGTGGGCCAATACACCCACCTAGTGGGATATTCCGATATTTCATGGTGATGATAGATGCATCAACCAGATGGTCCCACGTATGCTTGTTATCCACGAGAAACTTAGCATTTGCTAGGCTCTTAGCTCAAATCATTCGATTAAGAGCACATTTTCCGGACTTTCCACTTAAGACTTTACATCCCAAGCGTTTAATGATTTCTGTATGTCCATGGGGGTGAGTGTGGAACATCCCGTGGTACATGTTCATACACAAAACGGATTAGCTGAATCCTTCAGTAAACAAATACAATTAATAGCTCGACCATTGTTAATGCGTGAGAAGCTTTTAGTGTCGGCTTGGGGACACACGGTCTTACATGCAACAGAACTTATACGCATCAGGCCATCTAGTGAGAATATATATTCCCAACGGGTCATTAGCCAGACATATCCCATCTAAATCAATATTCGGGTGTGCCGTTTATATTGCATCCATTAAGATGGGATCTCAAAGGAAAATGGGAATATACGTTGATATGAGTCTCCCACTATTATAAAGTATCTTGAGCCAACCACATGTGATTTATTTGTGGCCAGATACGCGGATTGTAAGTTTACAGAATCTGAATTCCCTATGTAGGGTGGAGAGACTAACAAGCTGGTCAAGGAAAATATTATGGAATCAAACATCCTTAAATTGGCAAGATCCTCGGACTCTAGCATGTGATGCAGAGTTCCAAAGAATTATATATATGCGAAAGCTAGCTAATAAATTGCCAGATTCCATTTGACCCAAAGAGAGTAATAAAATCGTACATACCAGCTTGTAATGCACCAGTACGTATTGATGTTCACAAGGAAGACAATAAACAAGTTGCTACAGAAAAGTAAAAGAGGTGCATATCAGACCGAGGCTAAGGGAATTATAGAGAAGCCAGACATTGTCATAGAAACTCCTAAGGTACCAAAAATGAGGTTTGGGACGCTAAACCTCAAGGACCTAAAGGTATTGACAACAATGAGATCTCAATAAACTATATCATGTCTGGAATATAATGGAACTGCAAAGATGTCGACATTAAATGAAATATTATGCATACAAGGTAGCACTTGAGACAAATGAGGATCTAGAGCCCACGTCTATATTAGAGTGCACTCAAAGCAAAGAAGCTATTTACGTGGAGCTTAACTCTTACAAGAAGAGTAGTGTGTTTGGTCCGACCTTAAGGATAACACCTGAATTTAAAGCCAGTTGGACACAAATGGGTCTTTGTACGAAAGAGAAATGAGAGTAATGAAATCGTGAGATATAAACACGGCTTGTAGCACAAGGACTCTCTCAAAGACCTGGCAAAGATTATGAGGAGACATACTCCCTTGTGATGGATGCAACGACTTTTAGATATCTAATAAGTCAGGCTGTAATTTGTGGTTAATGGATGTTAAAACCACATACTTATATGGTCTACTGGAAAATAAAAGATTACCAGAGGATATAGAGCTCAATTATAAGAGTGGTTCTCGAGAAAATACTGCATAAGGCTAGACAAATCCCTTACTGGACTGAAACAAAATGGGTGTATATGGTACAATAGATTCAGTAAGTACCAAGCCAAAGAGGACTATAAAATGATCCCATCAGTCCATGTATTTATAAAGAAGTTTGCAAACAAAGGATTTGTAATCATAACAGTATATGCGGATAATTTGAATATCCTAAGAACCTCTGGGAAATCACCCAAACAGTAGAATATCTCAAGAGAGAATTCAAAAATGAAAGACCTAGGCAAGAAGAAGAAGAAAAAATTTCTGTTTGGGATTACAACTTGAGTACATTGATGATGAAAACCTTGTGCATCAAATGGCATATACAGAAAAGGTACTCAAGAGTTTTAATATGGAGCAAGCTCACTCATTGACTAGCCCAATGGTTGTGAGAAGTGTAGAAGTGGATAAAAGATCCATTTGCTCCTAAGAAGGACAATAAAGAAGTTATTGGTCCTAATATGCCATACCTCAGTGCTATAGGAGTGTTAACATTCTTGGCTAGCCGCACTAGACCAAAGATAAGTTTGCCGTGAACCTCCAAGCAAGAATTAGTTCTTGATAGACCCAAAGGCACTGGAGTGAAATTGAGTATTAATTACGTTACCTACAAGGAACATTTAAATTTGGGTTTATATTATACTAACTATAACAAAGAGTGTTTTAGTTGGTTTTGCTGATGCAGGTTATAACGAAGAAAGTTTAGTGTGCTAACAGTACTATATGAGGACGAATCAGCAACCATACTCTATGAAGACAATACAGCCTGCATCGCACAACTCAAAGAAGGTTACATCAAGGGAGATCGGACGAAGCACATCCTGCCGAAGTTCTTCTACACAAGGCCGGAGAAGTTCAAGTGGTGCAAGTTCAATCATGTGACAACTCAGCCGATCTCTTCACCAAATCTCTACCGACTACAACATTCAAGAAGCTCACGCACCAGATTGGAATGCGGAGACTTAAGGACTTAGAGTGATGTTTGGAACAGGGGGAGCAATGTGTGCTGTACTCTTTTTCCTTCACCAAGGTTTTGTCCCAATGGGTTTTCCTGGTAAGGTTTTAATGAGGCAGCATCCCCTAAGCACATTGCAGCGATCCC
>NC_025704.1:28257308-28267436 GCF_000633955.1 Camelina sativa | reverse complement strand
AGTCATAATAGATAATTACATATGGATCATTTCAACTTTATGATCCTATTGTGTGGTGAATATTGTAAGGAAGTATGAAAATAATGACTTATAAGATGTTAATATAAAATAGAAAATGGAGATAAACATTTTAAAAGATTAAAATAAATATATAAGATATACATATCATACAAACTCTAAAACTAAGCTTTTACAATGATATTTGATTTGATTTTTTACAACCCATATAACAACAATAACAAAAAAATACAAAACAAAACAAAAAAGAGATTTGAGAGTAGTGGAAGAAGATGAGAGAATGAAAGAGTGACATACGAAGAGAATAAGATAATGAGTATTTATAGGAAGAGAAATGATGAAAAACTACATTTAGAAAAATGAGAGTTACAATTTTAATTTATTGTTTGTTTTAATACAATTGATTAATACAACTTAGTGGAGAAATAAAGTTAATGCATAATTTATAGGGAGAAGGTATAAAGATTTCAGTTTTATATTATGTGAGTTAAATGTGAAAATTAATTGTTTTAAATTTGTGTTTTAATATAATTTTTTTTTTGTTAAAATTACATTGCCAAGTGGACCAATAAGGAGAGACTGAAACTCTACTTTTATATATATGATTGATACACATGAGGTATTTATACAATATACAATGTAGATAGAGTCATATCTTTGCTAACTATATACTCGAGATTGACATATATCCAAGATCCCAAAGGATCTTAACCTTCTAACTAACACGCCCCCGCAGTCGGAACGGTAGTGACATGGAGGAACGAACGTTCAGGCTGTCGCAAAAGTCCAGAAACAACGGCGAGGGCAGACCTTTGGTGAAGATATCGGCGAACTGGTGAGCAGAAGGCACGTGCAACACTTTTACCTCACCAAGCGCAACCTTATCACGAACAAAATGTATGTCGATCTCGATATGTTTCGTCCGCTGGTGCTGAACAGGATTGGAGGCCAAGTAGACGGCAGAGACGTTGTCGCAGTACACGAGCGTGGCCTTTGGAATGTGGATGTGCATCTCGGAGAGAAGACCACGCAGCCAGGTAGCTTCAACAACAGCATTAGATACCCCTCGGTACTCTGCTTCAGCACTGGAACGCGATGTAGTGGCTTGACGTTTAGCGGACCAAGAGACAAGGCTATCATCGAGGAAGACGCAATATCTAGACGTGGAGCGGCGAGTATCCGGACAGCCGGCCATATCAGCATCGGTATAAGCGACAATGTCGGTGACAGAGGAGCGATGTATTTGAAGTCCATGCGAAATCGTCCCTTTTACGTAACGTAGGATCCGCTTCAAAGCATTGAAGTGTAACTCACGGGGGTCGTGCATGAACAGGCAGGTTTGTTGTACCGCATAAGCGATGTTCGGACGCATAAATGTGAGATACTGGAGAGCACCAGCCAAGCTGCGATATAAGGTGGGATCCTTGACCGGAGCACTAGTCCCTGCAGCAAGTTTTGCCTTGGTGTCCACGGGTGTGATGCATGGGTTGCAGTTGGTCATTCCCGCCCAATAAAGAATATCGGCCGCATAATTGTGCTGGCTTAAGAATAGTCAAGCGTCATTGCGAGTGACTGCAATACCAAGGACGTAGTGGAGGAGTCCGGAGTCAGACATTTCAAACTATGTACTGAAAGACGAGATGATACGGTGAAGAAGAGGTGTCGTAGAGGCAGTAAGGATGATATCGTCAACATACAGAAGGAGGTATGCCATGTCTGTTCCATGACGGTAGACGAATAGAGAAGGGTCCAAGACGCTTTGCTTGAATCCTATGCTTCGAGCGTAAGTGGCGAATCGAGAGTTCCATGTCCGAGGAGCTTGTTTGAGGCCGTACAGAGAGCGTCGTAGGAGGCAGACATGGTTCGGTTTGTCCTTGTCGACGAACCCAGGGGGCTGGTGCATGTAGACCGTTTCCTTGAGGTCGCCGTGGAGGAACGGGTTCTTGACGTCTAGCTGGTGGAGAGGCCAATTTCGAGCCGTTGCCGTGTGGAGGACGGCACAAATGGTTGCATGTTTGATGACCGGGCTAAACGTCTCGTCGCAGTCAATGCCTAGTTGCTGAGATCTGCCGTTAGCGACCAACCGAGCTTTGTAGCAAGCTAACTTGCCATTTGCATCAAATTTGTTCCTGAAAAGCCACATGGAACAAACAATATTAGTAGCAACTGGTCGGGGCACCAAGTCCCACGTTTTCCTTTTAATTTGAGCAGTATGCTCTTGTGTCATTGCATTATTCCAAAATGGATCCTTAGCAGCCTGCACATGTGACGTTGGTATAGGAGAAATTATGTCTGTATGGAGACATAACGGAGTACGTGGTTTGGTGATACCACTTTTGCTACGAGTGACCATCGGATGTGAGGGGGGAACGATATTTGGCACAGGTGGCTCCGGTAACGGAGTGATGGTCAGCCGGGAAATGGGAGGCACAAGAACAATCTGTTTGGGAAGGGGAACCGGTGAAGAAGTGGCTGAAGAAATAGCCGAATAAGGAAATACCGATTCATTAAAAGTGACATGACGAGAAAGGATAATTTTACGGGTTTGGATATCCATGCAGCGATAGCCTCTATGCTCAGTCGGGTAGCCCAAGAAAATGCTGGGAGTGGACCGTGGAGCGAGCTTGTGAGCCGAAGTGGCGAGTGCGTTGGGATAGCACAGGCACCCAAACGGGCGAAGGTGGTCGTACGTAGCCGGTTTGTGAAACAACCGTGTGTAAGGGACGTCGTTGTTAATGGCCGTAGATGGGAGGAGATTGATGGTGTGTACGGTAGTGTAAAGAGCCTCGACCCAGAAGGAAAGAGGCAGTGACGCGTGATGAAGTAATGTTCGCACGAGATTGTTAATGGTGCGGAGTGTTCGTTCCGACCGGCCGTTATGTTGAGACGTGTAAGGGCAAGAAAAACGTACGGTCGTGCCAACGGATGAGAGGTGTGCCAAGAAGGTGCGGTTGTTGTATTCACCGCCATTGTCTGTAACGCCCCCGAACCATTCTATGAACACGAAGGCCATCAGACAGCCATGGGACGTCACTTGTGGAATTGCACCGAGGTGATCCGGTCGAGGGACGGAAGCTGCAGACTTCCCGACCGGTCCTCCCTGGCACAACTCCACCCGCAACCGAGGTTACTTAGGCTTTGCAACCCTTGCGGCCTGGTATGTTGTGTTAGCCCGGACAAGGCCGAGTATCATTTGCAACTTGCCATGCTTTCCCTGAAAACCGTATATATCACTTTAATAAAATATATCCTCGAAAATAAATCATCAAAGTAATATATATAAGATAGTTGGGTAAATTTTACATAACCGTTTATAAAAATATAGGGTTTTACAAAGAACACAAGAAAACCCTATCCGGTACCCTAACGTCTGCTCCGGCTCTAGACTCACTTAGGCTTCCCTGCAAGACCACAACAAATAAAAACATGAGTAATCTAACATTACTCAGTGAGCCTGGGTACCCCTTTCACCTACAAGGGATTCTACTCTCCCCCAACCCAACTACTCGGCAAGCAAAGAAAACAAGCAACGCAAATGGTTAGCATGTGATCAAAGCAATACAGCCGGAAACGATAGCGAAAGCAATTTAAACCACAACCAGTGATTGAGGTTAGATTCATACGACTCATCTCGATGATCTAGACTCGCTATACCGCCAAATGACTCCCAACGTACACTTTAGACACTTTAACTCCCACATGCCTCTCAAGGCCAACTAGAATACACAAGGGACACCTGAAATGCCCTAAACTCCTTTTCCAAACATCCGCACAACATCATCTAGAATACAACAAGGATCGCTTGAAATCCTCTAGACTATTTTTACCTAAGGGCCCTCGAAATTCTGTTTCGTTCCCTCAACACTGCTCCATGTCGAGACCACAAAGGTCACCAACATGAGCCCACAACATGCTACATTGTCATGTAGCGGTCACGCTAGTAGCTATCTAGCCGTGACTATGTCCTGCGCGAGTGGTCATCGGGAACTCACGCGTGACATCCTCTGTTAGAACAGAAGATCGATGATTCCTGGACTTCACCGCACCAATCGATCAGACAATCTTCGCGTCAACAGCTTCCCGCTTCACCGACCGCTTCGTTCCGCAACCAACTTCGTTTCTTGGCTTTACTTTACCGCAACCCGCTTATCCTCTCGACCTTCTTCGATCGCAAAATAGGTCTCACTCTCGATCTTTCTTTCTCGACACTAGTAAGATTTCTCGTCAATCTCTCCCTCGTTTTCTTTCGACAATCTCTCTCTTTTGTCTCTCTCGATCTCTCTCTACTTTGAGACTTTAAGAAAAATGAGAGAAAACTATCAAATGAAGTCGCAAGCCTCTTATTTATAGGCTCGATTTCTCTCCTTCCTCCTTAGTGCGTTTTGACAAGTGGCGACTTCTTTGGCTCCATGTGGCGCGTGTTCTTCACCGCCCAATCATTTCACGACAATTCTTCATATAACACCAAATTATTTCTGCATGTGTGCATGTCTTCTGATTGGTCAATATTTACGAGAGAATTCGATTTATAATTCTCTCGACAAAACCCTTCGTCGCTCGGACGCCCCTCTCGGTCACCGCTCGAACAACTTCGGTCCTCTCGGCAACTCTCGGTACCGTTCGGACGCTCCTATCGAATGCTATCTGTCCCGCTCGATGGCACGTCTCGGACACCGCGACAATGCGTCTCGGATGTTCGACGATATGTCTTGGACAACTTTCCTCGGCACTCTCGACATATTTTCTCGCCAACCTTTCTCGACTCCTCGACCAATTTTCTCGACTCCTCGACCAATTTTCTCGACTCCTCGACCAATTTTCCCGACCATCCCCAAACTTCTCGATTTTCTTCGATCATCTTGACCTTTTCCCGAACATTACCCAAACATCCCTTGTACGTCTCGGTATTCTTCCTCGGTACTTACTCGACTTTCCCGCGGATGTCGTTTCCTCATCAACCATTAATTTTTGATCAATCTTAAGGCCTCAATCTCACCTCCGGTCATTCTAGTCTTGGCTCGGCCATTCCTCGATTCACGAATATTTTCTCGGACTTCTTCTGGTCGTTCTTCTTCGTTTTATATTTTCTTTCTTTTTGAGTTCTTCCCGAGTCATTTCCTTGAATTTTTATTTTGGGATTTTTACCCTTGGTGAGGGTCATTACATTGTCGCACTGTGGTGGTCCATATCCCCATGGTTGGTTGTTGTGAGCCCACTGATTGTTGTAGCGACCACGTCCTCTGTTGTGTCGACCACCACGTCCGCGTCCCTGGTGTGATCCACGGCCGTGACTACCAGACTGCGAACCACGCGATGATTGTTGATCTGTGGTAGCGTAAAGGATGTTTGGTGATGACGAGTTTGCTGGTGGGGTCGGGGCTGGTTTCACGTGCTTGGAGAGACGATCCTCTTCCAACTGCAGCATTGATCGGGCGGCGGAAAACGATGGATAGGAGACTTGTGTTTGATGACGTTAATGATGGAATCGAACTTGTCGGTAAGGCCATTGAGCATGTACATAACCAGCTGTCAATCAGTGACGGGAGAATCAACGTTTGCGAGAAGATCTGCAAGGGTTTTGAGTCTTTTGCAATAGTCAGCAACGCTGAGATCACCGATGGTGAGGGTCCGGAGTTCAGTGTCATATTGCATCGCTCTTGCTTCCTTATTGTCGCGAAAGAGTTCTTCAATGGTAAGCCAGAGTTCACGTGCAGTGGACTTGGTCTTAAGAACAGTGTCAAGGGTGGATTCGGAGATGGTGCCGTAGATCCACATCTTGACGAGGCCATTGTGTTCCTTCCACTCCTTTTGTGTTGCAGTAGTTGGTTCGGACGTACCGTCGAGATGGCCGAGAACTCCGAAGCTGAGACAGTGAGTCTCAAACAGTTCGCGCCAAACATCGTAATTCAGTTTGGTCATATCAATGGTGATCAGAATATACGCCTTGATCTGTGAGATACCAAACGGTTTGTCAGATTTGGCGGTCGAGTCAGTCATGATGACGATGACGTAGAGAGAAATAGAGAAGCGAGATGAAGAAGAATGAAGAAGAGATGGGAAGGAAGAACGAGAAAAGATGTTAGCGAAGGAGGAAAAGAAAGAGAGCAGAGATGGATCGAGCGTGTATCTAGCTGGAGGCTAGGCTTCTGATACCATATTAATTGGGAAAACTCCGTGAGTATTATCATTGATACACATGAGGTATTTATACAATATACAATGTAGATAGAGTCGTATCTTTGCTAACTATATACTCGAGATTGACATATATCCAAGACCCCGAAGGATCTTAACCTTCTAACTAACAGAACAACTTATCATTAATTGTAATATCTGGTTTGATGATGTTCATGTTACCTCATGAGGGAGAGTGTAACTCAAAGAGATGCTTCGTGCTGGATGGAAACGATGCTGAGAGAAATCCATAAAAGAGTATAAAGTCAAGTGAAACGGGTTGATACATTGTCTTTAATTTCCGTCAGTTACAGATCTCGGTTTTTAAGTCTGAAAGGTGTTCTGAAAAATTGAGAGTTATATCTTTCCAATGATATAAAGATCGTCATCTGATTCCTTGTGGTCTAATGGAAAATTGCTCTTAAAGTTGGACTGTTTGCAGGATGCATCATTCCGGATCTGTGCTGGGAAAGTGGCCGTAACTTTCAAACCGTAAATGCAAATCGTGATCTGTTTTTTCATGTGTCTTCATATGACTGTTGTTGATATTCCCACAAAATTTCATAATTTTCTAGGTTGGCTTGCTACTCCATTGTGCTCTGCATCGAAACTGATGATAAATGCAGAATTTTAGTTGTCTCAAGACAAGAAGTTGTGGAGAAGTATTTGAAGGCTAGATTGGAGAGCATAATTTTAGAAGAGAAGATGAGCTCGTTGGTCTTGTAAACAAGTATGTGTGATTAACAAAATTCATAAAGAAGATTGTGTGGTTGAAGAGATTAAGAGAGATCCAAGAAGAAAAAGTAGAGTTGATTGAGAAAAAAAAAGGGACAAGAAGATATGATCTGCATCATCAAGGTTGAAGTATTTGAAGGAAATTTGCAAGGAGATATCAAGCTCATTGGAAAAGAAAATCCTAGTAAATATTTACTCTATATGAGAAGCTGAATGGGATCAATATAAGATATGTCCACTGCAGTCACAAAGACTAAAAGACTAAGGTGAAGTCTCTATCGATTATGTCCCTATGGAATGAACATGATACTTGTGGGTATTAAAGATGGTTTAGAAGTTAAATCTTGTTTGATATAAGCATGGGAGAATGAAGGGGATGAAGATAGTGTACGACATCAATTGGGGATCAATTAAATATGAAATAAATGAGATTTTGTAGAGATATAAGAGACTGTGGAGAATGGGTAAGTGGAAGTCAAGCATGTTCTTGGAAGTGAGGAAAAGGTAGATATCTTGACTAAAGCACTTGGAAAAAAAGAGTTTAAAAAAATGAGGGATCTCATTGGCATGAGAGATTTGGAAGAAAATGAGTTCAAACTTAAGAGAGAGAATGTTGGCATAAGCTTGAAAATAGCTTGAGGTGCAAGCTATACTAATCCTACCGAGTTATGGAATTAGGATTAATTATATTTAGGAGTTATCTAAATATGTTAGTTTACCGGTTTAGAATAGGAAAGTTGTCAACTCTAGGGTTGAACAATTGTTATAAATACCAAGAGAGCGTTTCATGAAGAGGNCTGAAGAGGTGCGTGAAGGTATTCTAGAGAGATGCACACAAGGTGTGTGGCGTCGCCCCACTAGTGTTCGATATCATATACAATTATGATTGTAATTGTAATCTTGTTCTAGTGGATTTATTCTGGACTTGGTGTAACGCCCGCGATCCTGAATAGGATCGTAGGCCGAGACTTAGTCCGAGAAGGAAGGGGGATCTCGGACAAGTCGAGAGAAAGCTACTCGTTAGCTCGGACATTGAGGAAAAACGCGCAAAGTATCGGAGAAGGATCGGTCAGCTGCGGACAGCTCTCAGGAGCTGTCGACCAGCTCGACCAAGCTCGATCAGCTGTCGACCAGCGCAACCAAGCTCGACCAACCTCGGCCAGCTATACGACAGTAGACGATAAGTAAGCCAGCTGGGAGCTCGTGGACGGTTATTGGACTCGGTGACCGAATCGGTGCGATGGAACGCGTGCGATCGAACGGGTGTGATCGAAGGGTCTCGACGATAGGCACCTTTTCGGGCCTAGACTTCGACCAGACTCTATATATAGAGGGTGAGACGCACAATTTTTGACACATGGAAACCAGGAAACAAATACACAGAAACTCTCGGTGCGAATCGAGAGAAAGATCGAGAAAAAGGTTTCTAAGGCCGAGAAAGGTTTGATCGACGGAGGTACGGTGAAATACCGTCTCTAAGGGATCTGGGAATTAGGTAGTTGCATCATCGAGCATAAGCCTGAATACGCTTCGGATGGTCCAGTTGGTCGGAGGAAAGGGGGTGCGGCTCAGAAGTGGATCGGTAACCGCAAGGTTCACCGGGAAATGACCGAACTGATGCGCATGCTACCTCCCTATCGATCAGCGTATCATCCGGGGTGTCCAAGTACGGACGGTTCGATCGGAGAAAAGTAAACGCGGCTCGGCGGCTGGACGTGGAATCGGTACAGATTCCTCGGTACACCGTCCGAACTGATGCGCGGGATAACTCTCTACCGGTCAACTGCCGTACTGGACGAATGTATAGAACTCAGCGTGCATTGCATGACATTGTACGGCCTAAGGGAAAAGTGATTGATGCCTACTTGGATTTCAGGAAAGGAGGGTGATCGCGGGAAAGGAAAGGCTTAGGCGCGGGACTCATGGCCGGAAAGATTAGTGGTGGTGATAAGGGTAGCTAGGATCGATTATACAACTTGTACTAGCTTATTATGCAAACTCATAAGTTGTATCTAATCCTTTGATTATTAATGCAATATCGAATGTTTACTTTACTCTAAGTTTATGTCATATAGACTCTAAATATCGAATCTCAGAATGTGCGAATGAATCTTGTTTAAAGAATGGGCCCTAAAATTTGTCTAAGTAGAAAATGGGACGAGAGAACCTCTCCGGCCATAGATGGCCGGGGTCGGGTCTTTCACTTGGTCCCGGGGATGTAGAAAATCCGAACCCCGTTAACAAACTCTCTGTGTTGTTTACTTTATGCGTTCTTTAGTTACACCATTTACAAGTATTACTAAAGGATGATGGTCCCTAGACTAGAGAAACTGAGAAACTATGGATAAAATGTTTTGAAATTTCCTGTTTATATAAAGAATACAAGGGAGCTCTAGCAGGGATAAATACCTTACTGTGGCGATACAATGCGTCTGAGAGGAGGTGGATCTTATTGTGAGCATAACATACGATTTGTTTCTTCGCAGCTTGCTCTAGTTTTCCACAATTAGTGAAAATGAATGAGGCGGGGACCTGCTGCGTTGTTGGCATAAAAAGGGCAATGAAATGGTTACTATTTTTAGTGAGATACATTCATCCGCATCTAAGCATCCATCTTCATCTTAATATCAGAAACCTCGTACGACTTTCACAACCAGAGTTTTAGTTTTTCAAGAGGCTTTAACTTGTCGAGACAGAAAGGTAGAGACTCCAAGATTTCGCACTCTTCTTGATGCTTTTAGGAAGATTCTCGATTGCAGTGCTATTCAGATGTAGAAATTCAAGATTTTTATAATTCAGCTCAAATATTAGATATGCTGGTTTACTTTGGTTATGTAGATTGATTTAATCCGGTTATGTTTGGTTAATATCTGATCAAGTATATAAGCTAACCAATGTAATTAGGATGGGTTTAACAACTTGTAACAAACTTTTGATAGGATTAATAAAACCGATGTCTCTCTCTCTTCTCTCCTCCGTCGTTCACATATTTTCCGATTAACCGGATTTAAAATGGTATCAGAGCTCGTTTAATTGAGTTTCCATTGCTTCCGCATCTCACGATGGAGATGAGCTTTCTGATTTGCTTTTGTTTTCAGTTTGTTCAAGAATTTTTCGCTGTTGTTTGTGATCTTATCATCAGAGCCTTTTTCACTTTTCTGCTTCTCTTAATTCTCTTTTGATTGACCTTAGTGAGTTCGA
>NC_025704.1:28252349-28255975 GCF_000633955.1 Camelina sativa | reverse complement strand
TTTTAGGAAGATTCTCGATTGCAGTGCTATTCAGATGTAGAAATTCAAGATTTTTATAATTCAGCTCAAATATTAGATATGCTGGTTTACTTTGGTTATGTAGATTGATTTAATCCGGTTATGTTTGGTTAATATCTGATCAAGTATATAAGCTAACCAATGTAATTAGGATGGGTTTAACAACTTGTAACAAACTTTTGATAGGATTAATAAAACCGATGTCTCTCTCTCTTCTCTCCTCCGTCGTTCACATATTTTCCGATTAACCGGATTTAAAATGGTATCAGAGCTCGTTTAATTGAGTTTCCATTGCTTCCGCATCTCACGATGGAGATGAGCTTTCTGATTTGCTTTTGTTTTCAGTTTGTTCAAGAATTTTTCGCTGTTGTTTGTGATCTTATCATCAGAGCCTTTTTCACTTTTCTGCTTCTCTTAATTCTCTTTTGATTGACCTTAGTGAGTTCGATTCTTGCTTTTGATTCCTCTTTTCGTCTCACTTTCTTTGAATTTCTTGTTCTTGCTTTAAGAATGGCTTCTTCGGGTAATACGAATGCTCCGATGAATCGTCCTCCCACTCCGAATCCGGTGAATGTTCAAACGCAGTATCAAACTGATCAGTATGAGAATCCGTATCATCTGCATAGTGCTGACCACGCAGGACTTGTTCTTGTTTCTGATCGCCTTGTCACTGCTTCGGATTCTCCTTCTTGGCGTTGATCGATGTGGATGGCTCTTAATGTCTGAAACAATCATGGCTTTATCAATGGTACGATCTCAAAACCTCAAGAAGATCATAGGGATTTTGGTGTATGGTCTAGATGTAACGACATAGTCTCGACTTGATTGATGAATTCTGTGGATAAGAAGATAGGGCAGAGTTTACTTTTCCTCCCTACTACCGAAGGAATTTGGAAGAACATTTTATCTAGGTTTAAGCAAGATGATGCACCTAGGATCTTTGCTATTGAACAGAAGTTGAGTAAGCTAGTCCAAGTTTCAATGGATGTCTCGGCTTACTATACTTGTTTGATGACATTGTGGGAAGAACATCGAAACTATGTTGAGCTCTCGGTTTGTACTTGTGGGCGTTGTGAATGTGATGCAGCCTTGAAATGGGAGAGATTGCAACAAAGAATCAGAGTTACTAAATTTCTTATGGGGTTTAATGAAGGTTATAATCAAGCACAGAGACATATTCTCATGCTAAAACCTATTCCCACGATTGAAGAAGCCTTCAATATGGTGACTCAAGATGAGCGACATAAGGTTGTTTTACCGTCTACTGGTCTTGAGAATGTTGCTTTCCAGGCTGCAACTCCTATGAATGATGGCGAGGCAGCATATATAGCAGCTTATAATACTGCTCGTTCCGTACAAAATCCTATATGTCGCACTGTAGAAAAGTGGGACATACTATACAGAAGTGTTATAAACTTCATGTAGCTACAGGGTATAATGCACGACCTCCTGCTTCATTTCAACCAAGGATGCCAACTTCACAGTCACAACCGAGGGCTCCTTTGGTGCAGCAGATGGCTCCTTTATATGTATCCGATGCAGAAAGCCAATGTTGTAGCTCAAGTTTATTCAGATATTGGCATGTTTCCAATGGAAGATACATCTTATGGACAATATCCGCAGTATGCAATGCCTAGCTCGAGTAGTGGATCTAATCAGATTCTACAAGGTTACACTCCACAACAAATTGAGCAGATGGTGGCTCAGTTCAACAGTCAAGTTCAAGTTCCAGAGCCTGTATCTACTTCATCAGGTTCTAGTATTCCTAGTGCTATGGCTACTATCACTGAACATGGCTTGATGGCTAAGAATTTCACATCTGGTACCACTTTACCTTTTCCTTCTACTAGTCTAAAATTTCAAAATAATAAACTTACCTTTCAAAACCACATTTTATCCTCCTTACAACACCTTTTACCCAATGATGCTTGGATTATTGATAGTGGTGCTTCGAGTCATGTGTGTTCAAACTTAGCCATGTTTACAGCTTTAAGACCTGTGTCGGATATCACTGTTACTTTGCCTAATAATGCTAGAGCTTCTATTACGCATATATGCACTATACATATTAGTTCACGATTGATCCTTTATGATGTCTTACATGTTCCAGATTTTAAATTTAATTTGATTAGTGTTAGTAGACTTGTCAAAACTTTAAAATGTTCTGCTCACTTCTTTGAAACTTGTTGTTTGATTCAGGAACTTTCTCAGGGATTGATGATTGGGAGGGGTAGAGTCTTTCAAGATCTCTATATTCTGGCTACTGAGAATACATCCCTCTCTACATCGACTTCTGCAGCATGTTCTTTCACTGGTTCCGTGGTTGCTGATGGTTTACTTTGGCATCAAAGACTAGGTCATCCATCACATTTAGCTTTACAAAATAGTACTATTCCTTCTTTAAAAAATTTGTCTTCGGATGCTTTGCATTGTTCTATATGTCCTCTAGCTAAGCAACGTAGATTGTCTTATGTTTCTCAGGGAAATTTAGCAGATAAACCTTTTGATTTAGTTCATATGGATGTATGGGGTCCTTTTAGTATTGAGTCTGTTGAAGGATTTCGTTATTTTCTTATTTTACTTGATGATTGTACTCGCAATACTTGGGTTTATATGATGCGTAATAAAAGAGATGTTCATACTGTTTTTCCAGCCTTTCTTAAGTTTTTTTCTACTCAATATCATACAACTGTTAAGGCAATCCGATCTGACAATGCACCTGAATTGGCTTTTACTGAGATTGTTAAAGAACAAGGCATGATGCATTATTTTTCTTGTGCTTACACACCTCAACAAAATTCTGTAGTAGAAAGAAAGCATCAACACTTACTAAATGTTGCTAGATCCTTGCTCTTTCAATCTAATGTTCCCTTACAGTATTGGAGTGATTGCATTTTAACAGCTGCTTTCTTGATAAATTGATTACCATCTCCCTTATTGCATAATTGTTCACCATATGAGCTTTTGAATGCTAAATTGCCTGATTATACTTTGTTCAAGAGCTTTGGTAGTTTGTGCTATGTTTCCAATCATAATCATACTCGTCATAAGTTTTCTCCTAGAGCCAAACCATGTGTCTTCTTAGGATATCCATTAGGCTACCAAGGATATAAAGTCTTGGACTTGGACACTCATTCTATCACAATTTCTACGGATGTCGTATTTCATGAGACTGTTTTTCCTTTCAAAACTAATGATAACCTTTCTTCTATGATAGATATGTTTCCTAATAGTATTTTACCTTTACCTGCTCCATTGCATTTTGTTGAAACTTTGCCTATTATAGATGAGGATTCATTGATACCTACTGATCCATCTACATCAATACCATCATTGATACCACCATTAGAACATTTAGATAGTAATATTAGTACTAGTACAGAGACAACTGATACTGATCCTTCTGCTGTTCCCATTGCTCGGCCTAAACGCACTTTAAAAGCACCTAGTTATCTATCCGAGTATCATTGTTCTCTTATTCCTTCTATATCCTCATTAACACCTACAAATCCACCATCTATCCTTTCCTCATCACTTGAAACGCTACCACCATCATCACCTAAAAAGACAACACCATACCCTCTTTCCTCTGTTTGCACCTTAGATCG